>NW_026288341.1:47500-87500 GCF_023373465.1 Oncorhynchus keta
CTCCCTTCCCTATCTCTCTCTCCCTTCCCCTCTCTCTCACTCTCTGTTCCCCTCTCTCTCTCTCCCTTCCCCTCTCTCTCACTCTCCCTTCCCCTCTCTCTCACTCTCCCTTCCCCTCTCTCTCCTCTCCCTCCCCCTCTCTCTCTCCCTTCCCCTCTCTCTCTCTCTCTTCCCCTCTCTCTCACTTTCCCTTCCCCTCCCTCTCTCCCTTCCCCTCTTTCTCTCTCCCTTCCCCTCTCTCTCTCCCTTCCCCTCTCTCTCTCTCCTTTCCGTCTCGCTCTCTCTCTCATCCTTCCCCTCTTTCTCTCTCCCTTCCCCTCTCTCTCTCCCTTCCCCTCTTTCTCTCTCCATTCCCCTCTCTCTCTCCCTTCCCCTCTCTCTCTCTCTCTCTCCCTTCCCTATCTCTCTCTCCCTTCCCCTCTCTCTCACTCTCTGTTCCCTTCTCTCTCTCTCTCCTTCCCCTCTCTCTCTCTCTCCCTTCCCCTCTCTCTCTCTCCCTTCCCCTCTCTCTCTCTCCCTTCCCCTATCTCTCTCTCCCTTCCCCTCTCTCTCACTCTCCCTTCCCCTCTCTCTCTCTCTCCCTTCCCTATCTCTCTCTCCCTTCCCCTCTCTCTCACTCTCTGTTCCCCTCTCTCTCTCTCTCCTTTCCCCTCTCTCACTCTCCCTTCCCCTCTCTCTCACTCTCCCTTCCCCTCTCTCTCACTCTCCCTTCCCCTCTCTCTCACTCTCCCTTCCCCTCTCTCTATCACTCTCCCTTCCCCTCTCTCTCTCCCTTCCCCTCTTTCTCTCTCCCTTCCCCTCTCTCTCTCCCTTCCCCTCTCTCTCTCTCTCCTTTCCGTCTCTCTCTCTCATCCTTCCCCTCTTTCTCTCTCCCTTCCCCTCTCTCTCTCCCTTCCCCTCTTTCTCTGTCCCTTCCCCTCTCTCTCTCCCTTCCCCCTCTCTCTCGCTCCCTTCCCTATCTCTCTCTCCCTTCCCTCTCTCTCACTCTCTGTTCCCCTCTCTCTCTCTCCCTTCCCCTCTCTCCGTCTCTCCTTTCCCCTCTCTCTCACTCTCCCTTCCCCTCTCTCTCACTCTCTCTTCCCCTCTCTCTCACTTTCCCTTCCCCTCCCTCTCTCCCTTCCCTCTTTCTCTCTCCCTTCCCCTCTCTCTCCCTTCCCCTCTCTCTCTCTCCTTTCCGTCTCGCTCTCTCTCTCATCCTTCCCCTCTTTATCTCTCCCTTCCCCTCTCTCTCTCCCTTCCCCTCTTTCTCTCTCCCTTCCCTCTCTCTCTCCCTTCCCCTCTCTCTCTCTCCCTTCCCCTATCTCTCTCTCCCTTCCCCTCTCTCTCTCACTCTCTGTTCCCCTCTCTCTCTCTCTCCCTTCCCCTCTCTCCGTCTCTCCTTTCCCCTCTCTCTCACTCTCCCTTCCCCTCTCTCTCACTCTCTCTTCCCCTCTCTCTCACTCTCCCTTCCCCTCTCTCTCAATCACTCTCCCTTCCCCTCTCTCTCTCACTCTCCCTTCCCCTCTCTCTCTCCCTTCCCCTCTTTCTTTCTCCCTTCCCCTCTCTCTCTCCCTTCCCCTCTCTCTTCCCCTATCTCTCTCTCCCTTCACCTCTCTCTCACTCTCTGTTCCCCTCTCTCTCACTCTCCCTTCCCCTCTCTCTCACTCTCCCTTCCCCTCTCTCTCTCTCACTCTCCCTTCCACTCTCTCTCTCTCCCTTCCCCTCTCTCTCTCCCTTCCCCCTCTCTCTCTCTCCTTTGCCCTCTCTCTCTCCCTTCCCCTCTCTCTCTCACTCTCCCTTCCCCTCTCTCTCTCTCCCTTCCCCTCTCTCTCTCCCTTCCCCCTCTCTCTCTCCCTTCCCCCTCTCTCTCTCACTCTCCCTTCCCCTCTCTCTCTCTCCCTTCCCCTCTCTCTCCTTTGCCCTCTCTCTCTCACTTCCCCCTCTCTCTCTCATTCTCCCTTCCCCTCTCTCTCTCTCTCCCTTCCCCCTCTCTTTCTCCCCTTTCCCCCTCTCTCTCCCTTCCCCTCTCTCTCTCCCTTCCCCCTTATCTCTCTCTCCCTTCCCCTCTCTCTCTCCCACTTCCCCTCTCTCTCCCTTCCCCTCTCTCTCTCTCCCTCCCCCTCTCTCTCTGTAGAGATTATTCACGTCAAATGAGTGTATTGTCTAACGTCTGTGGAAGATCATTTAGCCTCCTTAACCTTAAAACAGATATTTGTTCAGATATTTGACTTTAGTTATTTTGGTATGATGCACCTTCTAAACCGGACTGCTGACATTTACAAACTGATTGAATTGTATTAACAGAGTAACGGAATGCTCAAATATATAGTTTATGGAGCCCAGAGTTTTTCCAGGTGGATCCAGGCAATACATGGTTGAATTGACTAATTATGTTAATTACATTCCAATCAGAAACTGACTAGTCCAAATGCTATAATGTATTGTTTTCTCTCTTGCTCCCTTTCCCAATTGTATATAATGTAGTCAGGAAGTTTAGTAACAATGAAGGTCTGTTCCTTAGTTCATTCAGTTGTACAAATCTCCAGGTGGTGGGAACGGGCCATCTCCAGATTGAAGGCCATCTCCAGATTGTCGGGAATGTTGATTTATGCTGACTGGCCTTGACTTCGTGCTGATAACGCGAAGGCTCGAGAGCTAGAGGGGCCCTCTGTTTGTGAAACGGAACGTTTGGAAAACGCTGACGTCATTTTCAGTTTATAACCTGTGGAAATGTGTCTAAGCATTCAGTACTCTCTTGTAATAAACGCTGTTACTTTTGGCTTTTAAAGACTGGTCTCAATCTACACCATGCATAATTAATGAACTTACAATTCATTAATGAATTACAAATGAGTGCGAATTGGTTTTGGCAATAAAACATAAAGGAATTTAGAATTCCTCTATCATATATCATATATATATATACAGCACCAGTCTAAAGTTTGGACACAGCTACTCATTCAAGGGTTTTTCCTTCTTTTTTTCTTTTTTTACTATTTTCTACATTGTATAATAATAGTGAAGACATCAGAACTATGACATAACACATGTGGATTAATGTAGTAACCAAAAAAAAGTGCTAAACAAATCAAAATGTAATTTAGATTTTAGATTCTTCTTCGACCCTTTTGTCTTGATGACAGCTCCGCTGTTCTACAACTTTTGACCGGTAGTGTATTTATTTATATTCGTCTGTTGTTGTGTGTCTTTTGTTGATGTTGTGATGTCATGTTGCTCATTCTGCTTAGTAATGTTATACATAACATAGATCAGGTATTCACGATGTAAGCCCCCCTCCCCTATCATCACCACCCTGCACAACAGAGCGACATACACACACTCAGCACCAGCACCCCTAGACGCCGATTGATTTCAACGGAAATCAAAGTCACATGCGGATCGAACAACAGAGGGCGCGGGAGCACCGAGGAGGCAGCGTGTTGTCGACGCTGCCGGAATGCTAAAGACACAAATCCTCCTGCTACCAATGCAGCACGGAGAGAGAGAGAGAGACGAGTTACCATGTTGTCCCATCCCTCAGAGCCGCGCTTTAACGGCTGTCTCAGCATACTGTACATGACCTGCGTCTCCCTCACAGCGTTATGAATGGAGTGGAGACCGGGGAAGCCCCCCATCCTTCACCCACTTCCGGACCGAATCCTGGTGGGTTGGGGCTAACATTGTCGGCCCTGACTGGACCGGGCCTGGTATAATTTAATTAAAGGGAAAGAAACAAGGATATACGGAAGGAGGGAAGGGGGCATTGGGATTGTGGTTGCGGTGGGATGGAGGACAGAGAGAGAGAAAGAGAGAGAGAGGTACTGCAGGTAAAGCTTTATCTCCTCTCCTCTTCCCTCCGCGACGCCTTTTGTTGCGTTCTGTAGCCGCGTGGTACACTGCACGAGAGGAGCCGGTTGCTGCATTGCGCTCACCGAGCAGCGCGTGCTGCGGGTCAGCCCGCGGAGATAGAGTCTGTGGCTGTAACGTCTTCAGTATATATATATATATATATATATATGTGTGTGTATATATATATATATATGCGTGCGTATATATATATATATGCGTATATATATATATATATGTGTGTGTGTGTGTGTGTGTGTGTGTGTGTGTGTGTGTGTGTGTGTGTGTGTGTGTGTGTGTGTGTGTGTGTTTAGTGCCGCAGTCAGACAAAAGAAAACGCTACTTCAATATTCTACAGGGAACAACTATACCAAACAAGAACTATACTGCAACGATTCTAACCGACTGACTCAAATATTGACGAAAATAAAACAAAATATTCAAATATAATACTTACCCTTTTAAAGGCCTAATAATGTAAAATGAAAATATATATTATTATAAATGATTAAATAATATCCTTATTATTATTATTATTAGTCTATATGTTTGCCCTTCGACCTTTAGCCACAGGGGTCATATCGTTTATTCATATAAATCTGATAGCTGGCGGCAGAGAGATTAAAGTTACTATGAGACGTCATCAGAGAACCACATGCCGCCGGATGAATGATGACATTCAGATGAGCTGTTGTGGTCATAACTGGATAAAGAAGTCTCAGTCATTATTAAAAACGTGTGTTTGTGCCGGTATTACGTTAGTGGGGCGATTTCCATTTAAACCCCAGTCCCCGTAGCCTGTCCAACGCTGGCTGGCAACCGTACAACACAGTAAAATAAAATGCCGATTGTGCAGAATACGTTCCCATTATATTCCTCTGACAACCAATATCCCTTCCTTCCCTGCATCCTCTTTGTGAATAAAGATATTCCCCTCATCTCATCCCACCCTGAGCCACGTAAACGCCACATTGAATCTAGTGCAGTGTGACAGCGAGGAGGAATAGGTCTGTTACCGATACACACACGCACACACCGTGAGCGACACAACACTGCCTCTCGTTCCGTTCTCCCGTTTCAGCTGAACGATCAAGTTACGTGGCTAGGGAAATGTTGCAGTGAAGAGAGAGAGAGAGAGAGAGAGAGAGAGAGAGAGAGAGAGAGAGAGAGAGAGAGAGAGAGAGAGAGAGAAAGACTGCAGCATCATTTCAGATCAGGCAGAAAGCAAGCCACGCGCGCACATGCAGTGCAGTAGAACGTGCAGGTGAGAGAAAGAAAAAGAGGGAGAAGGCGTGCGTGGAGAATGAACGATGGAATGCAGGACTCTTGGAAAATACGCATTTTCTCTCGGTTCATGACCGAAACATCCTCGCGAACGCACAAGGAATTATAATTGACCGGTTTGTTGACTTCGGGATCTCTTTTGCTTTTAAAAAAAACAAGGGTTGCTGATGTGAGCGAGTTCCGGTTTACGGTTTAGATTATTATTCCGTCCCGAGAAGTGGCTGTGAAAAGCACTATTGTCTTGTGAAGTTCCGTGAAGGCATTCGACCAACTGCTTGGCACGTTGCTTCACTGCGGGGAAAAAACACACGCGTAGTTCAGACTCATACCGGGGAGCGAGAGGTAAGAAACCACAATTAAACTCTAAACGATTACCGGACGATATCAAATACTTTACTTTTAAACCGATTGTGTTACGCTTTGTGGATGTAAATATTTTTTTCACAACATTAGTGATTCGGGGTCCTGAGACAGAGTCGTGTACAGTTTTCTTTGTGGAAGTGCTGCATTGCAGTTTCTCTTCAACTCGTCAAAACCGCCGAGAGAGCCCCTCGGTCCCCCGGAACGCGACCGGAATTAAGCGAAATTACTAACGGACTAATATAACTGATACGAGAGTCCTCAAGAGAGGGAGAAACGGAATACGTCTCCATCATAAAAAGAGAGAGCGAGAGAGAGTCAAGTGGATTAATTAACGTGAGTGGATGATTTGGCTTCTCTCTTCTTGCTGGATGGATTTGCTGATATCTTTGTGCTCTGAACATCCCAGAGAGACTTAGAGGAAGTTTATTTTTAAACCCAAAATCTCAACAATAAAGAGAAAGACAAAAGAATAGAGAAAACAGAGATCCTGACTGAAACAGAGATATCCAACCCGATAGTCACATTAACGACAGAGAGACTGATCTGCAGTGTGTTATTAGAGTGCCGTGAAGCTTTCCTGAACCCCAGGCAGCGGAACTGCCAAGAGAGAGAGAGAGAGGAGAGAGAGAGAGAGGGGAGAGAGAGAGGGGGAAGAGTGAGAGAAAGAGAGGGAACAAAGATATACAGCCCAGATAGACACATGAATGACAGAGAAGGAGGGAAAGGTAGAAATATAGATACCCAGAGACAGGAAAGAGAGACTAAGGAATAATGACAGAGAGAGAGGAATAGAGAGAGAGAGGAATAGAGAGAGAGAGAGAGAGAGAGGAATAGAGAGAAAGAGAGGGGAATAGAGAGGAGAGAGAGAGGGGAAAGGCGAGAGCCATGCGGAGGACAGGGGTAGGTGTCTGTGGTGGAGCAGTGTTCTCCTGCTCGGTAACACTAACTGGACCGGGGGAGTTGTTCCACCTCCTAGTCCTTCTCCTACTAACGATGACTCAGCTCCCGGTCGCTGACTCGGCTCTCCGTTACCGGGTGGCTGAGGAGGGCCCCGCAGACGTTATGATCGGTAATGTGGCTGCCGACCTCGGCCTGTCCGCGGGCACCGGCTCCGGAGATGTCACATTCGCCCTAGAGAGCGGCTCGGAGTTCTTCAAGATTGATAACGTTACCGGGGAGCTGACTACCGGGCAGCGGAGGATTGACCGGGAGAAGCTGTCCCAGTGTCAGATGATCTTCGATGAGAACGAGTGTTTCCTGGACTTGAAGTGTCTGTGATTGGTCCCCTCCAGAGTTGGGTGGATCTCTTTGAGGGCCGTGTGGTCATCACCGACATCAACGACAACACTCCTTCGTTTCCGTCGTCGGTGCTGACATTATCTGTCGAGGAGAACCGTCCAATAGGCACGCTGTATCTGTTACCCACGGCGACGGATCGCGACTTCGGGCACAATGGGATTGATCGCTATGAGTTGATTCAAGATGGCAGCTCTTCCGGGTCGGCGGGGTCAGGGTTGGGGTCAGCGAGGAGAACAGCCGGTGGGCCTATGGGAAGAGCGGATGGAACAGGAGGAGGAGGGGATAGGAGGAGAGGAGCATTGGATAACAACGGAGGAGGTGCAGGAGGAGGTGCAGGAGGAGGTGTGAGGAGCAGTGTGTTTGAGCTCCAGGTCGCCGACACGCCCGACGGCGAGAAGCAACCGCAGCTGATCGTGAAAGGCCCTCTGGACCGTGAAGCACGCGACTCGTATGAGCTGGTTCTACGGGTCCGGGACGGTGGGAACCCTCCTCGCTCTTCCCAGGCGCTCCTCCGTGTCGCCATCACCGATGTCAACGACAACAGGTAGGATGAAAACGTAGTCTAGTGAAAAGCATGAGCTGAGGCACACCCAAAAATGTTAGTAGAGGTGCTGACTAATGGAGAGTAAACTGTCTAAAAAGTTGGATTGGTTTACCCATTAAACTAAAGAGCTGGAATAGTAGCATCAGCATAGAGAAACACTAGAATAATTATCATAGGGCACCACTAGCTAAATTAGCATAGAGCACAACTGGCTAAATTAGCATAGAGCGCCACTAGCTAAATTAGTGTAAAGCGCCACTGGCTAAATCAGCATAGAGCACCACTTGCTAAATTAGTATAAAGCACCACTAGCCAAATTAGCATAGATCAACACTAGCTAAATTAGTATAAAGCATCACTAGCCAAATTAGCATAGATCAACACTAGCTAAATTAGTATAAAGCATCACTAGCTAAATTAGGTTGAAAAGCACAAACAATGTTTTCTAAATACATGGTATTTCTTTATGGACAACAGCCCGCGCTTCGAGAGAGCCATCTATGAGGCCGAGATGGCGGAGAATGCGCCTCCCGGAACCCCCGTCCTCCAGGTGCGCGCGTCGGACCGCGACGTCGGCGTCAACGGACAGGTGGAGTACGTCTTCGGCGCTGCCACGGAATCTGTCCGCCGTCTCCTCCGACTGGACGAGGCTACCGGTTGGCTGAGCGTCCTCCATAGGATTGACCGGGAGGAAGTGGCCCAGTTACGGTTCACGGTTACGGCAAGGGATCGCGGTCAGCCGCCGCGCACCGACCGGGCGACCGTAGTCCTGGTGGTCCGGGATGAGAACGACAACGTTCCGGTCGTGGAGATCAGGAAGATCGGACGGATTCTGGTGAGGGACGGAGTGGCGCTGGTACCGGAGAATGTTCTGGTGGACACGCCGGTGGCACTGGTTCAGGTGTCAGACCGGGACCAGGGGGAGAACGGAGTGGTGACCTGTACGGTGGTCGGGGACGTACCGTTCACCCTGAAACCAGCGGGAGAGACGGCGCTCCTGCCACTGCCCGCGGACGACGCCTTCGACAGGTGAGATGAAAACACATTGATCTGTTAAGAGTTGATTTTATTTTCATTTATAAAAGTAAAGTTCAGAGTATTCCAGCACGGCGCACCGAGAGGATGGAGCATCAACGTACAGCACCATAATATCAACCTGATAGCTAGCTACGTTTAGTTGAAAATCACGAAAATCACATACGATATGTTAATTTGAGCCATATAAATTCAAAATGTTCTATATTTAGATTTTGCAATGTAACTCTCCTTCCACAGCAGGAAGTAATTATATTGATTCATTTCTTTGTAATTTTAAATGAATATTGAACCTTGTTTCCTTAGAAACCGTAAGAAGTATTTCCTCCACACGTCGGCCCTGTTGGACTACGAGGCCACTAAGGAGTACAGCGTGACCATCGTGGCAGTCGACTCCGGTTCCCCGTCTCTCTCCAGCAACAGCTCTCTCATGGTCAGGGTAGTGGACATCAACGACCACACTCCTGCCTTCGCCCAGGCCGTGGTGGAGGTCCACTTTGCCGAGAACAACCAACCAGGAGAGCGTGTGGTCACCGTGGTTGCGGCGGATTCCGATTCGGGAAGAATGCAGAGATTGTGTATTCGTTGGATCCGTCTGTTAACGGCCTGTTCTATATTGATGCTGATAATGGGGATATCCGTGCGACGGGGTTCTGGACCGGGAGGTCAGGGAGAGTACGAGTTCCAGGTGATCGCCAGGGATAAGGGATTCCCCTCGCTGCAGGGGTCGGCCACGGTGGTAATCATGGTGACCGACCGCAACGACAACACTCCGAAGTTCGTCCAGGAAGTGTTCACGTTCTACGTGAAGGAGAACCTCCTTGCCAACAGCCCAGTCGGCATGGTAACGGTAACAGACGCGGATGAGGGTGAGAACGCGGAGCTGAGTCTTTTCGTAGAGATGGAGGAAGAAGAAGGAGAAGAGGTGGAGGGAGGAGGAGGGGAGAAGAACAAGGCAGTAGGAGAGGAGGGAGGAGGAAGAGGAGGAAGAGGTGAAGACACGTTCTCCATAGAGAACAACACAGGGACGATCTTCTCCTCCGTGGCCTTTGACCGGGAACGACGCTCCACCTACACCTTCCGCGTCCGGGCCGTCGACGGCGGGGCTCCGCCTCGCTCCGCCACGGCGACAGTCTCCCTCATCGTAACTGATGAGAACGACAACGCCCCCTCCGTGACCTCACCCACCAACGATTCCTACACCCTCCTCCCTCCGGCCTCCTCCACCCGGACCATCGTCAGAACCGTGGCCGCCTCGGACTCGGACTTTGGCCGCAACGCTGACCTGCGCTTCTCCCTGGTAGGAGGGAACCCCTTCAGGCTGTTTGAGATCGGCCTGGCCAGTGGAGTGATCACCGTGGCAGAGCCCCTAGAGAGGAGACACAGGGGGCTGCATCGCCTGGTGGTCAGGGTCAACGACAGTGGAGAGCCATCGCTCTGCGCCACCGCGCTGGTCCACGTCTTCATCAACGAGAGTCTGGTCAACGCTACACTGGTGGACGCACAGGTAAATATGAACACGACTTTGGATGTGTCCTACATGGCACTCTATTCCCTATGAAGTGCGCTACTTTTGACCAGCCGCCCCATTGACTCTGGTCAAATGTAGTGCACTGTGTAGGGAATAGGGTGCTATTTGAGACCCCTACATACTGTGCATGCATACCTCTACTCTACTCTATTCCGTTCTGACTTTGGTGACATTGAGTCCATTTGTTAAGGCCTTACTGTTCTATACAGGCTATATTTACTCTTCTCCTGCTCAATAGCTTAGAATGGGCCAATGCAATGCACCAGCTTATAATGGAATGGTAGGGATCGATTAGAACAACTTAGAATGGAACAGTAGAACGAATGAAAATAGAATTCTAGAATGGAACAAATTAGAATTGAACAATAGAATGGAATAAATTAGAATGGAACAACGGAATGGTATAATGGAATGGGGCCGCTCAGAGTGGGACATCATTTCATCTTTTAATAAGAACAGTGTAGACCAGACCAGAGCAATAGAGGGCAGACAAATGGATGGATCGAATCAACCTATTATCACACTTCATTCAACTGCTCAAAGGGCTTGGTGATTAGTTAATTAGTTTGATCAGGTGTGCTAGTGTTGGGATAGAAAGTGACTATTCTACTGGATGTCATAAGGTGAATGCACCAATTTGTAAGTCGCTCTGGATAAGAGCGTCTGCTAAATGACTTAAATGTAAATGTAAAGAATAAAGACGTTTAAGTTAGGGAGATCCCAGGTCAAGGTCTGAGTTGGCACATGAAACTGCGGTCCAGACGTTCTCCTGGTACAGGTTACGGGGTTAGGAAAACTCCTGGCTATGAAGAAACATTTCCATCTAGTTTCTCATTGGCCAACTTGTGACTCCTACTGATAAAAAAATGAGTTGAGTCATTTTCTGCTGCGTTGCCATTTCATTCACTAATCACTTTGGCATCCTTCCACCACTCTCTCTTTCCCTCTCTCACACACACACACACACACACAGACACAGACACAGACACAGACACAGACACACACACACACACACACACACACACACACACACACACACACACACACACACACACACACACACACACACACACACACACACACACACACACACACACACACACACACACACACACACACACACACACACACACACACCCCTTTGGCATCATTCCACTGTCAGAGAGAATCCCTTGTGCGATGGAGGCAGTAACACAGATAACGTCTTCATATCTGTGTCTGTGACCATTAAACTTTGATATCCTTCTAGTCCATTACTGTGTATTGAGAGCTGTGCTCTGCTGGGCTGTTCCAGTCAAAATAAACTGTCTATGGTGTAATGTCAAGGAGTTCTAGATTACAACATGCTTCCAACACCTTACAATCCATTGTTCCATAGAATCATTCTGTCATTCTATTGTATTCTGGTTCCACTCTACAATTCTATTGCAATCAAACGTCTGGTTCTTTTCGTTGCAACTGAACCTGTCCCAGGCATAACTCTGTGCCCTTGTTATAGGCTTCAACTTGGACCTGGAGTTCTCCTTAGTTTTCAGCCATAACAAGGGCCCAGGGTGTTTCATGTTTAGGTCACAAGGTAATGAATAACTCCTGTCCCTAAAGCTACACCGCTAACTAAAGCTACAATGCTAACTAAAGCTACACCGCTAACTAAAGCTGCACCGCTAACTAGAGCAGCACAGCTAACTAAAGCAGCACAGCTAACTAAAGCAACACCGCTAACTAAAGCTACACTGCTAACTAAATTAGCACAGCTAACTAAAAGCAGCACAGCTAATCTAAAGCAGCATCGCTAACTAAAGCTACACTGCTAACTAAAGCAGCACAGCTAACTAAAGATTCACCGCTAACTAAAGCTACACCGCTAACTAAAGCAGCATAGCTAACTAAAGCAGCATCGCTAACTAAAGCTACACTGCTAACTAAAGATACACCGCTAACTAAAGATACACCGCTAACTAAAGATTCACCGCTAACTAAATCAGCACTGCTAACTAAAGATACACCGCTAACTAAATCAGCACTTCTAATTAAAGATACACCGCTAACTAAAAATACACCGCTAACTAAAGTCACACCGCTAACTAAAGATTCACCGCTAACTAAAGATACACCGCTAACTAAATCAGCACTGCTAACTAAAGATACACCGCTAACTAAAAATACACCGCTAACTAAAGATACACCGCTAACTAAATCAGCACTGCTAACTAAAGATACACCGCTAACTAAATCAGCACTGCTAACTAAAGATACACCGCTAACTAAAGATACACCGCTAACTAAAGATACACCGCTAACTAAAAATACACCGCTAACTAAAGATACACCGCTAACTAAAAATACACCGCTAACTAAAGATTCACCGCTAACTAAAGATTCACAGCTAACTAAAGATACACCGCTAACTAAAGATACACCGCTAACTAAAGATACACCGCTAACTAAAGCTGCACCGCTAACTAAAGATACACCGCTAACTAAAGATACACCGCTAACTAAAGCTGCACCGCTAACTAAAGCAGCATAGCTAACTAAAGCAGCATCGCTAACTAAAGCTACACTGCTAACTAAAGATACACCGCTAACTAAAGATACACCGCTAACTAAAGATTCACAGCTAACTAAAGATACACCGCTAACTAAAGATACACCGCTAACTAAAGATACACCGCTAACTAAAGCAGCACCGCTAACTAAAGCAGCACCGCTAACTGAAGCTACACCGCTAACTAAAAATACACCGCTAACTAAAGATACACCGCTAACTAAAGCTGCACCGCTAACTAAAGATACACCGCTAACTAAAGCAGCACCGCTAACTAAAGCAGCACCGCTAACTGAAGCTACACCGCTAACTAAAAATACACCGCTAACTAAAGATACATCGCTAACTAAAGATTCACCGCTAACTAAAGCTGCACCGCTAACTAAAGATATAACACATGGAATCATGTAGTAACCAAAATTGTTAACCAAATCAAAATGTATTTGAGATTCTTTTTTTTTTACTAAAGATTCACTGCTAACTAAAGATTCACCGCTAACTAAAGAGACACCGCTAACTAAAGATACACAGCTAACTAAAGCTGCACCGCTAACTAAGGCTACACCGCTAACTAAAGATACACCGCTAACCAAAGATTCACCGCTAACTAAAGATTCACCGCTAACTAAAGAGACACCGCTAACTAAAGATACACAGCTAACTAAAGCTGCACCGCTAACTAAAGCTACACCGCTAACTAAAGATACACCGCTAACTAAAGATACACCGCTAACTACAGATAAACCGCTAACTAAAGATACACCGCTAACTAAAGCTGCACTGCTAACTAAAGCTGCACCGCTAACTAAAGATACACCGCTAACTAAAGATACACAGCTAACTAAAGCAGCACCGCTAACTAAAGCTACACCGCTAACTAAAGCTACACCGCTAACTGAAGCTACACCGCTAACTAAAGATACACCGCTAACTAAAGCAGCACCGCTAACTGAAGCTACACCGCTAACTAAATCTACACCAATAGCTATTCATTGTATCGATATCAAGAGAGGCACAGCACTACCTACACAGTGAAACGGTTCTGGTGTTTAAAGCTAAGCAGTACAAACCTTGGTGCAGCAGAGCGGAAGACTCCTGTGGGAGCTGGGGGGAGGTAGGGAGGGAGAGAGAGAGATGTGTCAGGATGGATGATAAGGCACTGCTAGAGCTAAAGTGGTAGTGCTGCATTCTCCTGTTGAACACTTACAAGGAGACACACCCACAGGATTGCAGGAATGCACACACACACACATGCCGCATATACACACACACCTAGCATGCACACATACACACACATAGCAGAGACACACACACACACACGCCACACATACACACACATAGCAGAGACACACACAGTGTGCTAGAGGCTCAGCAGAATGTGAATGGGACAGAAGAAGACTGCAGAACAGTGAAGAACAGAACAGAACAGAAACGATAAGAGGAGAACAGAACAGAAGAGAGAGAGAGAACAGAGAAGAACAGAGAGGAACAGAAGAGGAGAACAGAGAAGAACAGAGAAGAACAGAGAAGAACAGAGAGGAACAGAGAGGAACAGAAGAGGAGAACAGAGAAGAACAGAGAAGAACAGAACAAAGGAGAAAGAACAGAGGAGAACAGAGAAGAACAGAGAAGAACAGAGAGGAACAGAGAAGAACAGAGAGGAACAGAAGAGGAGAACAGAGAAGAACAGAGAAGAACAGAACAAAGGAGAAAGAACAGAGGAGAACAGAGAAGAACAGAGGAGAACAGAGAAGAACAGAGAAGAACAGAGAGGAACAGAAGAGGAGAACAGAGAAGAACAGAACAAAGGAGAAAGAACAGAGGAGAACAGAGAAGAACAGAGAAGAACAGAGAGGAACAGAAGAGGAGAACAGAGAAGAACAGAGAAGAACAGAACAAAGGAGAAAGAACAGAGGAGAACAGAGGAGAACAGAGAAGAACAGAGAAGAACAGAGAGGAACAGAAGAGGAGAACAGAGAAGAACAGAACAAAGGAGAAAGAACAGAGGAGAACAGAGAAGAACAGAGAGGAACAGAAGAGGAGAACAGAGAAGAACAGAGAAGAACAGAGAAGAACAGAACAAAGGAGAAAGAACAGAGGAGAACAGAGGAGAACAGAGAAGAACAGAGAAGAACAGAGAGGAACAGAAGAGGAGAACAGAGAAGAACAGAGAAGAACAGAACAAAGGAGAAAGAACAGAGGAGAACAGAGGAGAACAGAGGAGAAAGAACAGAGGAGAACAGAGAACAGAGGAGAAAGAACAGAGAAGAATAGAGAACAGAGGAGAAAGAACAGAGAAGGACAGAGAACAGAGGAGAACAGAGGAGAACAGAGGAGAAAGAACAGAGAAGAATAGAGAACAGAGGAGAACAGAGGAGAAAGAACAGAGAAGAATAGAGAACAGAGGAGAAAGAACAGAGAAGGACAGAGAACAGAGGAGAACAGAGGAGAACAGAGGAGAACAGAGGAGAACAGAACAGAGGAGAACAGAACAAAGGAGAAAGAACAGAGAAGGACAGAGAACAGAGGAGAACAAAGGAGAAAGGAGAACAGAGGAGAACAAAGGAGAAAGAACAGAGGAGAAAGAACAGAGAAGGACAGAGAACAGAGGAGAAAGAACAGAGAAGGACAGAGAACAGAGGAGAACAGAGGAGAAAGGAGAACAGAGGAGAACAGAGGAGAACAGAGGAGAACAGAACAAAGGAGAAAGAACAGAGAAGGACGGAGAACAGAGGAGAACAGAGGAGAAAGAACAGAGAAGGACAGAGAACAGAGGAGAACAAAGGAGAAAGGAGAACAGAGGAGAAAGGAGGAGAACAGAACAGAGGAGAACAGAGGAGAAAGGAGGAGAACAGAACAAAGGAGAAAGAACAGAGAAGGACAGAGAACAGAGGAGAACAAAGGAGAAAGAACAGAGGAGAACAGAGGAGAACAAAGGAGAAAGAACAGAGGAGAACAGAGGAGAAAGGAGGAGAACAGAACAAAGGAGAAAGAACAGAGGAGAACAGAGGAGAAAGAACAGAGGAGAACAGAGGAGAACAGAGGAGAACAAAGGAGAAAGAACAGAGGAGAACAGAGGAGAACAGAGGAGAACAGAACAAAGGAGAAAGAACAGAGAAGGACGGAGAACAGAGGAGAACAAAGGAGAAAGAACAGAGGAGAACAGAGGAGAACAAAGGAGAAAGAACAGAGGAGAACAGAGGAAAAAGGAGGAGAACAGAACAAAGGAGAAAGAACAGAGGAGAAAGAACAGAGGAGAACAGAGGAGAACAGAGGAGAACAAAGGAGAAAGAACAGAGGAGAACAGAGGAGAACAAAGGAGAAAGAACAGAGGAGAACAGAGGAGAACAGAGGAGAACAGAGGAGAACAAAGGAGAAAGAACAGAGGAGAACAGAGGAGAAAGGACAGAGGAGAACAGAGGAGAACAAAGGAGAAAGAACAGAGGAGAACAGAGGAGAAAGGAGGAGAACAGAACAAAGGAGAAAGAACAGAGGAGAACAAAGGAGAACAAATCAAATCAAATCAAATGTTATTTGTCACATACACATGGTTAGCAGATGTTAATGCGAGTGTAGTGAAACAGAAGAGGAGAACAGAGGAGAACAGAGAAGAACAGAGAAGAACAGAGAAGAACAGAGAAGAACAGAACAGAGGGGAACAGAACAGAGCAGAACAGAGGAGAACAGAGAAGAACAGAACAGAGGGGAACAGAGCAGAGCAGAACAGAGGAGAACAGAGGGGAACAGAACAGAGGGGAACAGAACAGAGCAGAACAGAGGAGAACAGAACAGAGCAGAACAGAGGAGAACAGAACAGAACAGAGGAGAACAGAGCAGAACAGAGGAGAACAGAGCAGAACAGAGCAGAACAGAGGAGAACAGAGGAGAACAGAACAGAGCAGAACAGAGGAGAACAGAACAGAGCAGAACAGAGCAGAACAGAGCAGAACATTGAACACAGGATAACATATGAGAACAGAGAAGAACAGAACAGAGGGGAACAGAGCAGAACAGAGGAGAACAGAGGGGAACAGATAACAGATGAGAACAGAGAACAGAGGAGAACAGAGGGGAACAGAACAGAACAGAGGGGAACAGAGCAGAACAGAGGAGAACAGAGGAGAACAGAGAAGAACAGAGGAGAACAGAAAAGAACATTGAACACAGGATAACATATGAGAACATAGGAGAACAGAACAGAGGAGGACTGAGAACAGGGGAGAACAGAGGAGAACAGATAACAGATGAGAACAGAGAACAGAGGAGAACAGAGGAGAACAGAGGAGAACAGAACCAGGCAACATAAGAACAATATAATGGAACAGAGAAGAGGGGATGAATGGAACCAATACAATATAATCTACTAAAACAATAGACAGTTATCCTAACCACGTCCATTCAGTGATATCAACTCATGAACCAATACAATATAATCTACTAAAACAATAGACAGTTATCCTAACCACGTCCATTCAGTGATATCAACTCATGAACCAATACAATATAATCTACTAAAACAATAGACAGTTATCCTAACCACGTCCATTCAGTGATATAAACTCATGAACCAATACAATATAATCTACTAAAACAATAGACAGTTATCCTAACCACGTCCATTCAGTGATATAAACTCATGAACCAATACAATATAATATACTAAAACAATAGACAGTTATCCTAACCACGTCCATTCAGTGATATCAACTCATGAACCAATACAATATAATCTACTAAAACAATAGACAGTTATCCTAACCACGTCCATTCAGTGATATAAACTCATGAACCAATACAATATAATCTACTAAAACAATAGACAGTTATCCTAACCACGTCCATTCAGTGATATAAACTCATGAACCAATACAATATAATCTACTAAAACAATAGACAGTTATCCTAACCACGTCCATTCAGTGATATAAACTCATGAACCAATACAATATAATCTACTAAAACAATAGACAGTTATCCTAACCAAGTCCATTCAGTGATATCAACTCATGAACCAATACAATATAATCTACTAAAACAATAGAGTTATCCTAACCACGTCCATTCAGTGATATAAACTCATGAACCAATACAATATAATCTACTAAAACAATAGACAGTTATCCTAACCACGTCCATTCAGTGATATAAACTCATGAACCAATACAATATAATCTACTAAAACAATAGACAGTTATCCTAACCACGTCCATTCAGTGATATAAACTCATGAACCAATACAATATAATCTACTAAAACAATAGACAGTTATCCTAACCACGTCCATTCAGTGATATAAACTCATGAACCAATACAATATAATCTACTAAAACAATAGACAGTTATCCTAACCACGTCCATTCAGTGATATAAACTCATGAACCAATACAATATAATCTACTAAAACAATAGACAGTTATCCTAACCACGTCCATTCAGTGATATCAACTCATGAACCAATACAATATAATCTACTAAAACAATAGACAGTTATCCTAACCAAGTCCATTCAGTGATATAAACTCATGAACCAATACAATATAATACTAAAACAATAGACAGTTATCCTAACCACGTCCATTCAGTGATATAAACTCATGAACCAATACAATATAATCTACTAAAACAATAGACAGTTATCCTAACCAAGTCCATTCAGTGATATAAACTCATGAACCAATACAATATAATCTACTAAAACAATAGACAGTTATCCTAACCACGTCCATTCAGTGATATAAACTCATGAACCAATACAATATAATCTACTAAAACAATAGACAGTTATCCTAACCACGTCCATTCAGTGATATAAACTCATGAACCAATACAATATAATAATATAATCTACTAAAACAATAGACAGTTATCCTAACCACGTCCATTCAGTGATATAAACTCATGAACCAATACAATATAATCTACTAAAACAATAGACAGTTATCCTAACCACGTCCATTCAGTGATATAAACTCATGAACCAATACAATATAATAATATAATCTACTAAAACAATAGACAGTTATCCTAACCACGTCCATTCAGTGATATAAACTCATGAACCAATACAATATAATCTACTAAAACAATAGACAGTTATCCTAACCACGTCCATTCAGTGATATCAACTCATGAACCAATACAATATAATCTACTAAAACAATAGACAGTTATCCTAACCACGTCCATTCAGTGATATCAACTCATGAACCAATACAATATAATCTACTAAAACAATAGACAGTTATCCTAACCACGTCCATTCAGTGATATAAACTCATGAACCAATACAATATAATCTACTAAAACAATAGACAGTTATCCTAACCAAGTCCATACAGTGATATCAACTCATGAACCAATACAATATAATCTACTAAAACAATAGACAGTTATCCTAACCAAGTCCATACAGTGATATCAACTCATGAACCAATACAATATAATCTACTAAAACAATAGACAGTTATCCTAACCAAGTCCATACAGTGATATCAACTCATGAACCAATACAATATAATCTACTAAAACAATAGACAGTTATCCTAACCACGTCCATTCAGTGATATAAACTCATGAACCAATACAATATAATCTACTAAAACAATAGACAGTTATCCTAACCAAGTCCATTCAGTGATATCAACTCATGAACCAATACAATATAATCTACTAAAACAATAGACAGTTATCCTAACCACGTCCATTCAGTGATATAAACTCATGAACCAATACAATATAATATACTAAAACAATAGACAGTTATCCTAACCACGTCCATACAGTGATATCAACTCATGAACCAATACAATATAATCTACTAAAACAATAGACAGTTATCCTAACCACGTCCATTCAGTGATATCAACTCATGAACCAATACAATATAATACTAAAACAATAGACAGTTATCCTAACCACGTCCATTCAGTGATATAAACTCATGAACCAATACAATATAATACTAAAACAATAGACAGTTATCCTAACCACGTCCATTCAGTGATATAAACTCATGAACCAATACAATATAATCTACTAAAACAATAGACAGTTATCCTAACCACGTCCATTCAGTGATATAAACTCATGAACCAATACAATATAATCTACTAAAACAATAGACAGTTATCCTAACCACGTCCATTCAGTGATATAAACTCATGAACCAATACAATATAATAATATAATCTACTAAAACAATAGACAGTTATCCTAACCACGTCCATTCAGTGATATAAACTCATGAACCAATACAATATAATCTACTAAAACAATAGACAGTTATCCTAACCACGTCCATTCAGTGATATAAACTCATGAACCAATACAATATAATCTACTAAAACAATAGACAGTTATCCTAACCAAGTCCATTCAGTGATATCAACTCATGAACCAATACAATATAATAATATAATCTACTAAAACAATAGACAGTTATCCTAACCACGTCCATTCAGTGATATCAACTCATGAACCAATACAATATAATCTACTAAAACAATAGACAGTTATCCTAACCACGTCCATTCAGTGATATAAACTCATGAACCAATACAATATAATCTACTAAAACAATAGACAGTTATCCTAACCACGTCCATTCAGTGATATAAACTCATGAACCAATACAATATAATACCAAAACAATAGACAGTTATCCTAACCACGTCCATTCAGTGATATAAACTCATGAACCAATACAATATAATCTACTAAAACAATAGACAGTTATCCTAACCACGTCCATTCAGTGATATAAACTCATGAACCAATACAATATAATCTACTAAAACAATAGACAGTTATCCTAACCACGTCCATTCAGTGATATAAACTCATGAACCAATACAATATAATCTACTAAAACAATAGACAGTTATCCTAACCACGTCCATTCAGTGATATAAACTCATGAACCAATACAATATAATCTACTAAAACAATAGACAGTTATCCTAACCACGTCCATTCAGTGATATAAACTCATGAACCAATACAATATAATCTACTAAAACAATAGACAGTTATCCTAACCACGTCCATTCAGTGATATAAACTCATGAACCAATACAATATAATCTACTAAAACAATAGACAGTTATCCTAACCACGTCCATTCAGTGATATAAACTCATGAACCAATACAATATAATCTACTAAAACAATAGACAGTTATCCTAACCACGTCCATTCAGTGATATAAACTCATGAACCAATACAATATAATCTACTAAAACAATAGACAGTTATCCTAACCAAGTCCATTCAGTGATATAAACTCATGAACCAATACAATATAATATACTAAAACAATAGACAGTTATCCTAACCACGTCCATTCAGTGATATAAACTCATGAACCAATACAATATAATCTACTAAAACAATAGACAGTTATCCTAACCACGTCCATTCAGTGATATCAACTCATGAACCAATACAATATAATCTACTAAAACAATAGACAGTTATCCTAACCACGTCCATTCAGTGATATAAACTCATGAACCAATACAATATAATCTACTAAAACAATAGACAGTTATCCTAACCAAGTCCATTCAGTGATATAAACTCATGAACCAATACAATATAATCTACTAAAACAATAGACAGTTATCCTAACCACGTCCATTCAGTGATATAAACTCATGAACCAATACAATATAATCTACTAAAACAATAGACAGTTATCCTAACCACGTCCATTCAGTGATATCAACTCATGAACCAATACAATATAATAATATAATCTACTAAAACAATAGACAGTTATCCTAACCACGTCCATTCAGTGATATAAACTCATGAACCAATACAATATAATCTACTAAAACAATAGACAGTTATCCTAACCACGTCCATTCAGTGATATAAACTCATGAACCAATACAATATAATCTACTAAAACAATAGACAGTTATCCTAACCACGTCCATTCAGTGATATAAACTCATGAACCAATACAATATAATCTACTAAAACAATAGACAGTTATCCTAACCAAGTCCATTCAGTGATATAAACTCATGAACCAATACAATATAATCTACTAAAACAATAGACAGTTATCCTAACCACGTCCATTCAGTGATATAAACTCATGAACCAATACAATATAATCTACTAAAACAATAGACAGTTATCCTAACCACGTCCATTCAGTGATATAAACTCATGAACCAATACAATATAATATACTAAAACAATAGACAGTTATCCTAACCAAGTCCATTCAGTGATATAAACTCATGAACCAATACAATATAATCTACTAAAACAATAGACAGTTATCCTAACCACGTCCATTCAGTGATATAAACTCCTGAACCAATACAATATAATCTACTAAAACAATAGACAGTTATCCTAACCACGTCCATTCAGTGATATAAACTCATGAACCAATACAATATAATCTACTAAAACAATAGACAGTTATCCTAACCACGTCCATTCAGTGATATAAACTCATGAACCAATACAATATAATCTACTAAAACAATAGACAGTTATCCTAACCACGTCCATTCAGTGATATAAACATGAACCAATACAATATAATCTACTAAAACAATAGACAGTTATCCTAACCACGTCCATTCAGTGATATAAACTCATGAACCAATACAATATAATCTACTAAAACAATAGACAGTTATCCTAACCACGTCCATTCAGTGATATAAACTCATGAACCAATACAATATAATCTACTAAAACAATAGACAGTTATCCTAACCACGTCCATTCAGTGATATAAACTCATGAACCAATACAATATAATCTACTAAAACAATAGACAGTTATCCTAACCAAGTCCATTCAGTGATATAAACTCATGAACCAATACAATATAATCTACTAAAACAATAGACAGTTATCCTAACCACGTCCATTCAGTGATATAAACTCATGAACCAATACAATATAATCTACTAAAACAATAGACAGTTATCCTAACCACGTCCATTCAGTGATATAAACTCATGAACCAATACAATATAATCTACTAAAACAATAGACAGTTATCCTAACCACGTCCATTCAGTGATATAAACTCATGAACCAATACAATATAATCTACTAAAACAATAGACAGTTATCCTAACCACGTCCATTCAGTGATATAAACTCATGAACCAATACAATATAATCTACTAAAACAATAGACAGTTATCCTAACCACGTCCATTCAGTGATATAAACTCATGAACCAATACAATATAATCTACTAAAACAATAGACAGTTATCCTAACCACGTCCATTCAGTGATATAAACTCATGAACCAATACAATATAATCTACTAAAACAATAGACAGTTATCCTAACCACGTCCATTCAGTGATATAAACTCATGAACCAATACAATATAATCTACTAAAACAATAGACAGTTATCCTAACCACGTCCATTCAGTGATATAAACTCATGAACCAATACAATATAATCTACTAAAACAATAGACAGTTATCCTAACCACGTCCATTCAGTGATATAAACTCATGAACCAATACAATATAATCTACTAAAACAATAGACAGTTATCCTAACCACGTCCATTCAGTGATATAAACTCATGAACCAATACAATATAATCTACTAAAACAATAGACAGTTATCCTAACCAAGTCCATTCAGTGATATAAACTCATGAACCAATACAATATAATCTACTAAAACAATAGACAGTTATCCTAACCACGTCCATTCAGTGATATAAACTCATGAACCAATACAATATAATCTACTAAAACAATAGACAGTTATCCTAACCACGTCCATTCAGTGATATAAACTCATGAACCAATACAATATAATCTACTAAAACAATAGACAGTTATCCTAACCACGTCCATTCAGTGATATAAACTCATGAACCAATACAATATAATCTACTAAAACAATAGACAGTTATCCTAACCACGTCCATTCAGTGATATAAACTCATGAACCAATACAATATAATCTACTAAAACAATAGACAGTTATCCTAACCACGTCCATTCAGTGATATAAACTCATGAACCAATACAATATAATCTACTAAAACAATAGACAGTTATCCTAACCACGTCCATTCAGTGATATCAACTCATGAACCAATACAATATAATACGAAAACAATAGACAGTTATCCTAACCACGTCCATTCAGTGATATCAACTCATGAACCAATACAATATAATCTACTAAAACAATAGACAGTTATCCTAACCACGTCCATTCAGTGATATCAACTCATGAACCAATACAATATAATACGAAAACAATAGACAGTTATCCTAACCACGTCCATTCAGTGATATCAACTCATGAACCAATACAATATAATAATATAATCTACTAAAACAATAGACAGTTATCCTAACCAAGTCCATTCAGTGATATAAACTCATGAACCAATACAATATAATAATATAATCTACTAAAACAATAGACAGTTATCCTAACCACGTCCATTCAGTGATATAAACTCATGAACCAATACAATATAATCTACTAAAACAATAGACAGTTATCCTAACCACGTCCATTCAGTGATATCAACTCATGAACCAATACAATATAATAATATAATCTACTAAAACAATAGACAGTTATCCTAACCACGTCCATTCAGTGATATAAACTCATGAACCAATACAATATAATCTACTAAAACAATAGACAGTTATCCTAACCACGTCCATTCAGTGATATAAACTCATGAACCAATACAATATAATCTACTAAAACAATAGACAGTTATCCTAACCACGTCCATTCAGTGATATAAACTCATGAACCAATACAATATAATCTACTAAAACAATAGACAGTTATCCTAACCACGTCCATTCAGTGATATAAACTCATGAACCAATACAATATAATCTACTAAAACAATAGACAGTTATCCTAACCACGTCCATTCAGTGATATAAACTCATGAACCAATACAATATAATCTACTAAAACAATAGAGTTATCCTAACCACGTCCATTCAGTGATATAAACTCATGAACCAATACAATATAATCTACTAAAACAATAGACAGTTATCCTAACCACGTCCATTCAGTGATATAAACTCATGAACCAATACAATATAATCTACTAAAACAATAGACAGTTATCCTAACCACGTCCATTCAGTGATATAAACTCATGAACCAATACAATATAATCTACTAAAACAATAGACAGTTATCCTAACCACGTCCATTCAGTGATATCAACTCATGAACCAATACAATATAATCTACTAAAACAATAGACAGTTATCCTAACCACGTCCATTCAGTGATATCAACTCATGAACCAATACAATATAATCTACTAAAACAATAGACAGTTATCCTAACCACGTCCATTCAGTGATATAAACTCATGAACCAATACAATATAATCTACTAAAACAATAGACAGTTATCCTAACCAAGTCCATACAGTGATATAAACTCATGAACCAATACAATATAATCTACTAAAACAATAGACAGTTATCCTAACCACGTCCATTCAGTGATATAAACTCATGAACCAATACAATATAATCTACTAAAACAATAGACAGTTATCCTAACCACGTCCATTCAGTGATATAAACTCATGAACCAATACAATATAATCTACTAAAACAATAGACAGTTATCCTAACCACGTCCATTCAGTGATATAAACTCCTGAACCAATACAATATAATCTACTAAAACAATAGACAGTTATCCTAACCACGTCCATTCAGTGATATAAACTCATGAACCAATACAATATAATCTACTAAAACAATAGACAGTTATCCTAACCAAGTCCATTCAGTGATATAAACTCATGAACCAATACAATATAATCTACTAAAACAATAGACAGTTATCCTAACCACGTCCATTCAGTGATATCAACTCATGAACCAATACAATATAATCTACTAAAACAATAGACAGTTATCCTAACCACGTCCATTCAGTGATATCAACTCATGAACCAATACAATATAATCTACTAAAACAATAGACAGTTATCCTAACCACGTCCATTCAGTGATATAAACTCATGAACCAATACAATATAATCTACTAAAACAATAGACAGTTATCCTAACCACGTCCATTCAGTGATATCAACTCATGAACCAATACAATATAATCTACTAAAACAATAGACAGTTATCATAACCACGTCCATTCAGTGATATCAACTCATGAACCAATACAATATAATCTACTAAAACAATAGACAGTTATCCTAACCACGTCCATTCAGTGATATAAACTCATGAACCAATACAATATAATCTACTAAAACAATAGACAGTTATCCTAACCACGTCCATTCAGTGATATCAACTCATGAACCAATACAATATAATCTACTAAAACAATAGACAGCTATCCTAACCACGTCCATTCAGTGATATAAACTCATGAACCAATACAATATAATCTACTAAAACAATAGACAGTTATCCTAACCACGTCCATTCAGTGATATAAACTCATGAACCAATACAATATAATACGAAAACAATAGACAGTTATCCTAACCACGTCCATTCAGTGATATCAATGTATTGCATGTATTTAGCCAGGATAGTCCACACCATAACAGTTGCCACTGTTTTCCAGGGATTCCTTTTTTTAACTGTTATTTACTGAATGTAATACAGTGAAACAATTGAACAGTCAAACCAACCACCGTTATAAACTCATGAACCAATACAATAGAGTCTACTCTGACAATGTGATGTATTGTCTTGTAGAACAATGGAGCAGGACCTTAGTGTGACTTGGGCACATTGCTTTTCAAACTGTTTTACGTTAACTTGCAAATTAAACTTCTTGAACAAGAGAGAGATGGGATAATGTGTAAAATCATATATTGAGTGTTTTAGGGGTAATGTGTGAATCTTATATTGAGTGTTTTAGGGGTAATGTGTGAATCTTATATTGAGTGTTTTAGGGGTAATGTGTGAATCTTATAATGAGTGTTTTAGGGGTAATGTGTGAATGTTATATTGAGTGTTTTAGGGGTAATGTGTGAATCTTATATTGAGTGTTTTAGGGGTAATGTGTGAATGTTATATTGAGTGTTTTAGGGGTAATGTGTGAATCTTATATTGAGTGTTTTAGGGGTAATGTGGGAATCTTATATTGAGTGTTTAGGGGTAATGTCTGAATCTTATATTGAGTGTTGTAGGGATAATGTGTGAATCTTATGTTGAGTGTTGTAGGGATAATGTGTGAATCTTATGTTGAGTGTTTTAGGGATAATGTGTGAATGTGATATTGAGTGTTGGATGGATAATGTTTAAATTTTATATTTAGTGTTTCAGTGATAATGTCTGAATGTTATATTGAGGGTTGTATGGAATGATGTGAATCTGATATTTAGTGTTTTAGGGATAATGTGTGAAATTGATATACATTGTTGTAGTGATACTGTGTGAATGTGATATTGAGTGTTTTAGTGATAATGTGTGAATCTGATATATTGAGTGTTTTAGTGATAATGTGTGAATGTTATATTGAGGGGTTTAGTGATAATGTGTGAATGTGATATTGAGGGTTTTAGTGATCATGTGTTAATCTGTTATATTGAGTGTTGTAGTGATAATGTGTGAATGTGATATTGAGTGTTTTAGGGATAATATTTTAATCTTATATTGAGTGTTTTAGGGATAATGTGTGAATCTGATATATTGAGTGTTTTAGTGATAATGTGTGAATGTTATATTGAGGGTTTTAGTGATCATATGTTAATCTGATATATTGAGTGTTTTAGTGATAATGTGTGAATGTGATATTGAGTGTTTTAGGGATAATATTTTAATCTTATATTGAGTGTTTTAGGGATAATGTGTGAATCTGATATATTGAGTGTTTTAGTGATAATGTGTGAATGTTATATTGAGGGTTTTAGTGATAATGTGTGAATGTGATATTGAGGGTTTTAGTGATCATGTGTTAATCTGTTATATTGAGTGTTGTAGTGATAATGTGTGAATGTGATATTGAGTGTTTTAGTGATAATGTGTGAATCTGATATATTGAGTGTTTTAGGGATAATGTGTGAATCTGATATATTGAGTGTTTTAGTGATAATGTGTGAATGTTATATTGAGGGTTTTAGTGATAATGTGTGAATGTGATATTGAGTGTTTTAGGGATAATATTTTAATCTTATATTGAGTGTTTTAGGGATAATGTGTGAATCTGATATATTGAGTGTTTTAGTGATAATGTGTGAATGTTATATTGAGGGTTTTAGTGATCATGTGTTAATCTGTTATATTGAGTGTTTTAGTGATAATGTGTGAATGTTATATTGAGGGTTTTAGTGATGATATTTTAATCTTATATTGAGTGTTTTAGGGATAATGTGTAAATCTGATATATTGAGTGTTTTAGTGATAATGTGTGGATGTTATATTGAGGGTTTTAGTGATAATGTGTGAATGTGATATTGAGGGTTTTAGTGATCATGTTAATCTGTTATATTGAGTGTTGTAGTGATAATGTGTGAATGTGATATTGAGTGTTTTAGGGATAATATTTTAATCTTATATTGAGTGTTTTCGGGATGATGTTTAAATCTGATATATTGAGTGTTTTAGTGATAATGTTTGAATGTTATATTGAGGGTTTTAGTGATCATGTGTTAATCTGTTATATTGAGTGTTGTAGTGATAATGTGTGAATGTTATATTGAGTGTTTTAGGGATAATATTTTAATCTTATATTGAGTGTTTTAGGGATAATGTGTGAATCTGATATATTGAGTGTTTTAGTGATAATGTGTGAATGTTATATTGAGGGTTTTAGTGATCATGTGTTAATCTGTTATATTGAGTGTTTTAGTGATAATGTGTGAATGTTATATTGAGCGTTTTAGTGATGATATTTTAATCTTATATTGAGTGTTTTAGGGATAATGTGTGAATCTGATATATTGAGTGTTTTAGTGATAATGTGTGAATGTTATATTGAGGGTTTTAGTGATAATGTGTGAATGTGATATTGAGGGTTTTAGTGATCATGTGTTAATCTGTTATATTGAGTGTTGTAGTGATAATGTGTGAATGTGATATTGAGTGTTTTAGGGATAATATTTTAATCGTATATTGAGTGTTTTAGGGATAATGTGTGAATCTGATATATTGAGTGTTTTAGTGATAATGTGTGAATGTTATATTGAGGGTTTTAGTGATAATGTGTGAATGTTATATTGAGGGTTTTAGTGATCATGTGTGAATGTTATATTGAGGGTTTTAGTGATCATGTGTTAATCTGTTATATTGAGTGTTTTAGTGATAATGTGTGAATCTGTTATATTGAGTGTTTTAGTGATAATGTGTGCATGTTATATTGAGTGTTTTAGTGATAATGTGTGAATGTGATATTGAGTGTTTTAGTGATAATGTGTGCATGTTGTATATCTGGAGTGCTACTTTGTCAGAGTGGTGGTGCAGAGAGCAGTAAAAAGCAGCGTCAGCGATGCTGATAATAATGTGATACTACATTACCTACATTATTAACATGTGGTTCAAGTATTAACTACATTATTAACATGTGGTTCAAGTATTCTATTTAATAATGGATCATAAAAGAGGATTCAAATGCCCTACTCATCATTTACACACACACACACACACACACACACACACACACACACACACACACACACACACACACACACACACACACACACACACACACACACACACACACACACACACACACACACACACACACACCACTCAATGGGAAGTGGATATTTTATGATTGTAATTCCCAGCCTTAACAGCACTAAATAGAACATTGATTTAGACCTTAAAATGTGTATCTAGTGTGTGTGTGTGTGTGTGTGTGTGTGTGTGTGTGTGTGTGTGTGTGTGTGTGTGTGTGTGTGTGTGTGTGTGTGTGTGTGTGTGTGTGTGTGTGTGTGTGTGTGTGTGTGTAATGGGTCTCTCCATATGTAGCTACTGTGTATTGATTGTCCATATTGGGAATCTATGCTGCATTACAACCATCCTGTATCCTAACCACTCTGACTGACCCTGTTACACACACACACACACACACACACACACACACACACACACACACACACACACACACACACACACACACACACACACACACACACACACACACACACACACACACACACAGACACCTATCCTAACTCACTGCTCTGATTGACCCCATTTCCATCTGTTGGGCATCGAACCAGTACTGACCTTACCATGTCTCTAACCAGTACTCACAGTGTACCATCACCCATGTCTACAATCTGTCGATCTGTTGTTGATGACCTTACCATGTCTCTAACCAGGACTGACTAGTACCTTACCATGTCTCTAACCAGGACTGACATTACCATGTCCTTAACCAGGACTGACCTTACCATGTCTCTAACCAGGACTGACCTTACCATGTCCTTAACCAGTACTGACCTTACCGACTAGCTACAGCCGACTAGCTACAGCCGGACTAGCTGCAGCCGGACTAGCTACAGCTGACTAGGTACATCCGACTAGGTACAGCTGACTAGCTACAGCCGACTAGGTACAGCCGACTAGCTACATACGGACTACCTAAGCGGACTAGGTACAGCCGACTAGCTACAGCCAGACTAGCTGGACTAGCTACAGCCGGATTAGCTACAGCCGACTGGATACAGCCGACGAGCTACAGCCGACAAAATACAGCCGGACTAACTACAGCCGACTAGCTACAGCCCGACTAGCTACAGCCGGACTAGCTACAGCCGACTAGCTACAGCCGGACTAGCTACAGCCAGTTAGGTACAGCCGACTAGCTACAGCCGGACTAGCTACAGCTGACAAAGTACAGCCGACTAGCTACAGCCGGACTAGCTACAGCCGACCAGATACAGGCGACTAGCTAAAGCCGGACTAGCTACAGCCGACTAGATACAGCCAACTAGCTACAGCCGACAAAATACAGCCGGACTAGCGACAGCCGACTAGCTACAGCCGGACTAGCTACAGCCGACTAGCTACAGCCGGTTAGGTACAGCCGACTAGCTACAGACGGATTAGCTACAGCCGACTAGGTACAGCCGACTTGCTACAGCCAACTAGGTACAGCCGACTTGCTACAGCCAACTAGCTACAGCCGACTAGCTACAGCCGACTAGCTACAGCTGCTGACTAACGCTACCTAGCATTTAATTACATTTTCTCTATATTTTGTTTTACAGTTCGATACTTGAAGTCAGATATTGATGTAATATAGTCCGAAATAATATCTTGATATGTAAATATATTGATTTTCTCCCCCTCTTTCTCTGGGTGTCTTGTAGTCTACTCACTCTGACGTTATAATGCAAAACGCAAAATCTGACTTCAAAGTCTTTTTCCGTCTAGACAGACTCCACGATATGTTCTGATCAACTGCCTTGTTGTTGTGTCAGGAAACTAAGTACCACATTCATCAGATAATATACCCTGGCCATCACAGCAGATCAAAGATTTTTGACCAAAATGGTAGTTACTGCGTTTTGCCTTTGTAGGACAGAGTAGTGATTTACATTTTCTGCTTTTCTCTACTTAAACCCTTGAATGATTTCATTTCCCCTCCCACCCACCACCCCTCTCTCTAGGTGGCTCGTAGTCTGGCCGCCCCTCTCTACCTGGACATTGCGGGCGACCCCGACAGCGAGCGAGCGTTGGGGAAACAGCGCCTCTCGGTGGCCATCGGTGTCCTGGCGGGCGCCGCGGCAGTCATCCTGGTCATCCTCCTGGTGGTGATGGCCCGCCAGTGCGGCGCCCAGGGCAAGAACGGATACGAGGCCGGGAAGAAAGAACCAGAGGAGGATTTCTTCAGCCCTCAACCGGCCGTGCCACAAACCAGGGGAGGGACGTTGGACCGCGGACGGAAGCCCCGCAGGGACAAACGGAACGGAGGCGCCGGAGGAGCCGGAGCCGGTAATAAAACCGAACGGCCGCTCTACAGCGGCGTCGTCACGGTCAACGGGCTCCGTCGCCACGGCAACGACCACCACCACGTCGCCAACGTCGACGATGACGACGAGGACGTGAGCAGCGCCAGCGAGAGGTTGGCGGCGAGGTACTGCGCGGTGGACGGAGACCCCGGGAGCCCACGCATGGGCGCCAGGCATCACCAGTCGAGCCCAGATCTGGCCAGGCATTATAAGTCAAGCTCGCCGCTCCCCGCGGTGCACCTCCAGCCCTACAGCCCCCCAGCCGAGGGGAAAAAGCACCAGGCTGTACAGGAGCTGCCCCCCTCTAACACCTTCGTGGGGTCTGGAGGGTCCAGTGGTAGTGGTGGTAGTGGTGGAAGTGGGAACGCTGATGCCATGTCTCTGGGGTCAGACCAGTGTTCTGAGTATGGATCCCAAACGGGGAATAAGTACAGCAAACAGGTAGGACTGACTCAGTTATTCTACTGACACAAACTGAACTGAGCTCAACTGGCCTGGTTACCCATCCACCACAGTTGACTGACTAGTGGTGGTGATAATAAGACTGACTAGTGGCGGTGATAATAGGACTGATTCAGTTATTCTACTGACACAAACTGAACTGAGCTCAACTGGCCTGGTTACCCATCCACCACAGTTGACTGACTAGTGGTGGTGATAATAGGACTGACTAGTGGTGGTGATAATAGGACTGACTGGTGATAATAGGACTGACTAGTGGTGGTGATAATAGGACTGACTAGTGGCGATGATAATAGGACTGACTAGTGGTGGTGATAATATGACTGACTAGTGATGGTGATAATAGGACTGACTAGCGGCGGTGATAATAGGACTGACTAGTGGTGGTGATAATAGGACTGACTAGTGGCGGTGATAATAGGACTGACTAGTGGTGGTGATAATAGAACTGACCAGTGGCGGTGATAATAGGACTGACTAGTGGCGGTGATAATAGGACTGACTAGTGGCGGTGATAATAGGACTGACTAGTGGTGGTTATAATAGGACTGACTACTGGTGGTGATAATAGGACTGACTAGTGGCGGTGATAATAGGACTGATTAGTGGTGGTGATAATAGGACTGACTCAGTTATTCTACTGACACAAACTGAACTGAGCTCAACTGGCCTGGTTACCCATCCACCACAGTTGACTGACTAGTGGTGGTGATAATAGGACTGACTAGTGGCGGTGATAATAGGACTGACTAGTGGCGGTGATAATAGGACTGAGTCAGTTATTCTACTGACACAAACTGAACTGAGCTCAACTGGCCTGGTTACCCATCCACCACAGTTGACTGACTAGTGGTGGTGATAATAGGACTGACTAGTGATAATAGGACTGACTGGTGATAATAGGACTGACTAGTGGTGGTGATAATAGGACTGACTAGTGGTGGTGATAATAGGACTGACTAGTGGTGGTGATAATAGGACTGACTAGTGGCGGTGATAATAGGACTGACTAGTGGTGGTGATAATAGGACTGACTAGTGGCGGTGATAATAGGACTGACTAGTGGTGGTGATAATAGGACTGACTAGTGGCGGTGATAATAGGACTGACTAGTGGCGGTGATAATAGGACTGACTAGTGGCGGTGATAATAGGACTGACTAGTGGCGGTGATAATAGGACTGACTAGTGGTGGTTATAATGACTGACTAGTGGTGGTGATAATAGGACTGACTAGTGCGGTGATAATAGGACTGATTAGTGGTGGTGATAATAGGACTGACTAGATTATGACTACTGATAATAGGACTGACTAGTGGCGGTGATAATAGGACTGACTAGTGGTGGTGACTAATAGTGGTGATAATAGGACTGACTAGTGGTGGTGATAATAGGACTGACTAGTGGTGGTGATAATAGGACTGACTAGTGGTGGTGATAATAGGACTGACTAGTGGTGGTGATAATAGGACTGACTAGTGGTGGTGATAATAGGACTGACTAGTGGCGGTGATAATAGGACTGACTAGTGGTGGTGATAATAGGACTGACTAGTGGCGGTGATAATAGGACTGACTGGTGGTGATAATAGGACTGACTAGTGGTGGTGATAATAGGACTGACTAGTGGTGGTGATAATAGGACTGACTAGTGATAATAGGACTGACTAGTGGTGGTGATAATAGGACTGACTGGTAATAGTGGACTGAGTGGTGGTGATAATAGGACTGACTAGTGGTGGTGATAATAGGACTGACTAGTGGTGGTGATAATAGGACTGACTAGTGGTGGTGATAATAGGACTGACTAGTGGCGGTGATAATAGGACTGACTAGTGGTGGTTATAATAGGACTGACTAGTGATAATAGGACTGACTAGTGGTTACCCATCCACCACAGGTGATAATAGGACTGACTAGTGGTGGTGATAATAGGACTGACTAGTGGTGGTGATAATAGGACTGACTAGTGGTGGTGATAATAGGACTGACTGGACTGACTGATAATAGTGGTGGTGATAATAGGACTGACTGGTGATAATAGGACTGACTAGTGGTGGTGATAATAGGACTGACTAGTGGTGGTGATAATAGGACTGACTGGTGATAATAGGACTGACTAGTGGCGGTGATAATAGGACTGACTAGTGGCGGTGATAATAGGACTGACTAGTGGTGGTGATAATAGGACTGACTAGTGATGGTGATAATAGGACTGACTAGTGGCGGTGATAATAGGACTGACTAGTGGTGGTGATAATAGGACTGACTAGTGGCGGTGATAATAGGACTGACTAGTGGCGGTGATAATACTGACTGATAACGGTGATAATAGGACTGACTAGTGGTGGTGAGGACTGACAATAATAGGACGGTGATAATAGGACTGACTGGTGATAATAGGACTGACTAGTGGCGGTGATAATAGGACTGACTAGTGGCGGTGATAATAGGACTGACTAGTGGTGGTGATAATAGGACTGACTAGTGGCGGTGATAATAGGACTGACTAGTGGTGGTGATAATAGGACTGACTAGTGGTGGTGATAATAGGACTGACTAGTGGTGGTGATAATAGGACTGACCAGTGACGGTGATAATAGGACTGACTAGTGGCGGTGATAATAGGACTGACTAGTGGCGGTGATAATAGGACTGACTAGTGGTGGTGATAATAGGACTGACTAGTGGTGGTGATAATAGGACTGACTAGTGGTTGTGATAATAGGACTGACTAGTGGTGGTGATAATAGGACTGACTAGTGGTGGTGATAATAGGACTGACTAGTGGCGGTGATAATAGGACTGACTAGTGGTGGTGATAATAGGACTGACCAGTGGCGGTGATAATAGGACTGACTAGTGGCGGTGATAATAGGACTGACTAGTGGTGGTGATAATAGAACTGACCAGTGGCGGTGATAATAGGACTGACTAGTGGTGGTGATAATAGGACTGACTAGTGGCGGTGATAATAGGACTGACTAGTGGTGGTTATAATAGGACTGACTACTGGTGGTGATAATAGGACTGACTAGTGGTGGTGATAATAGGACTGACTAGTGGTGGTGATAATAGGACTGACTAGTGGCGGTGATAATAGGACTGACTGGTGATAATAGGACTGACTAGTGGTGGTGATAATAGGACTGACTAGTGGCGGTGATAATAGGACTGACTAGTGGTGGTGATAATAGGACTGACTAGTGGTGGTGATAATAGGACTGACTAGTGGTGGTGATAATAGGACTGACTAGTGGTGGTGATAATAGGACTGACTAGTGGTGGTGATAATAGGACTGACTAGTGGCGGTGATAATAGGACTGACTAGTGGTGGTGATAATAGGACTGACTAGTGGTGGTGATAATAGGACTGACTAGTGGTGGTGATAATAGGACTGACTAGTGGCGGTGATAATAGGACTGACTGGTGATAATAGGACTGACTAGTGGCGGTGATAATAGGACTGACTAGTGGTGGTGATAATAGGACTGACTAGTGGTGGTGATAATAGGACTGACTAGTGGTGGTGATAATAGGACTGACTGGTGATAATAGGACTGACTAGTGGTGGTGATAATAGGACTGACTAGTGGTGGTGATAATAGGACTGACTAGTGGCGGTGATAATAGGACTGACTAGTGGTGGTGATAATAGGACTGACTAGTGGTGGTGATAATAGGACTGACTAGTGGTGGTGATAATAGGACTGACTAGTGGTGGTGATAATAGGACTGACTAGTGGTGGTGATAATAGGACTGACTAGTGATAATAGGACTGACTAGTGGTGGTGATAATAGGACTGACTGGTGATAATAGGACTGACTAGTGGTGGTGATAATAGGACTGACTAGTGGTGGTGATAATAGGACTGACTAGTGGCGGTGATAATAGGACTGACTAGTGGTGGTGATAATAGGACTGACTAGTGGCGGTGATAATAGGACTGACTAGTGGTGGTGATAATAGGACTGACTAGTGGTGGTGATAATAGGACTGACTAGTGGTGGTGATAATAGGACTGACTAGTGGTGGTGATAATAGGACTGACTAGTGGTGGTGATAATAGGACTGACTAGTGGTGGTGATAATAGGACTGACTAGTGGTGGTGATAATAGGACTGACTGGTGATAATAGGACTGACTAGTGGTGGTGATAATAGGACTGACTGGTGATAATAGGACTGACTAGTGGTGGTGATAATAGGACTGACTAGTGGTGGTGATAATAGGACTGACTGGTGATAATAGGACTGACTAGTGGTGGTGATAATAGGACTGACTAGTGGCGGTGATAATAGGACTGACTCGTGGCGGTGATAATAGGACTGACTAGTGGTGGTGATAATAGGACTGACTAGTGATGGTGATAATAGGACTGACTAGCAGCGGTGATAATAGGACTGACTAGTGGTGGTGATAATAGAACTGACCAGTGGCGGTGATAATAGGACTGACTAGTGGCGGTGATAATAGGACTGACTAGTGGCGGTGATAATAGGACTGACTAGTGGTGGTTATAATAGGACTGACTACTGGTGGTGATAATAGGACTGACTAGTGGCGGTGATAATAGGACTGATTAGTGGTGGTGATAATAGGACTGACTAGTGGCGGTGATAATAGGACTGACTGGTGATAATAGGACTGACTAGTGGCGGTGATAATAGGACTGACTAGTGGCGGTGATAATAGGACTGACTAGTGGTGGTGATAATAGGACTGACTAGTGGCGGTGATAATAGGACTGACTAGTGGTGGTGATAATAGGACTGACTAGTGGTGGTGATAATAGGACTGACTAGTGGTGGTGATAATAGGACTGACTAGTGGTGGTGATAATAGAACTGACCAGTGACGGTGATAATAGGACTGACTAGTGGCGGTGATAATAGGACTGACTAGTGGCGGTGATAATAGGACTGACTAGTGGTGGTGATAATAGGACTGACTAGTGGTGGTGATAATAGGACTGACTAGTGGTTGTGATAATAGGACTGACTAGTGGCGGTGATAATAGGACTGACTAGTGGTGGTTATAATAGGACTGACTAGTGGCGGTGATAATAGGACTGACTAGTGGTGGTGATAATAGGACTGACCAGTGGCGGTGATAATAGGACTGACTAGTGGCGGTGATAATAGGACTGACTAGTGGTGGTGATAATAGGACTGACTAGTGGTGGTGATAATAGGACTGACTAGTGGTGGTGATAATAGGACTGACTAGTGGCGGTGATAATAGGACTGACTAGTGGTGGTTATAATAGGACTGACTAGTGGTGGTGATAATAGGACTGACTAGTGGTGGTGATAATAGGACTGACTAGTGGTGGTGATAATAGGACTGACTAGTGGTGGTGATAATAGGACTGACTAGTGGTGGTGATAATAGGACTGACTAGTGGTGGTGATAATAGGACTGACTAGTGGTGGTGATAATGACTGTGGTGATAATAGGACTGACTGGTGGTGATAATAGGACTGACTAGTGGTGGTGATAATAGGACTGACTAGTGGTGGTGATAATAGGACTGACTAGTGGTGGTGATAATAGGACTGACTAGTGGTGGTGATAATAGGACTGACTAGTGGTGGTGATAATAGGACTGACTAGTCTGATAATAGGACTGACTAGTGGTGGTGATAATAGGACTGACTAGTGGTCTCTGATAATCTCTCTCTCTGTCTTTGTCTCTCTCTCTGATCTCTCTCTCTGTCTTTCTCTGTCTCTCTCTCTCTCTCTCTCTCTCTCTCTCTCTCTCTCTCTCTCTCTCTCTCTTTCTCTTTCTCTCTCTCTCTCTGTCCCTCCCTCTCTGTCTCTCTGTCTCTCTCTCCCTGTCTTTCTCTTTCTCTCTCTCTCTCTCTGTGTGTCTCTCTCCCTCTGTCTTTCTCTCCCTCTAATCTCTCTCTCTCTCTCTCTCTCTCTCTCTCTCCTCTCTCTCTCTCTCTCTCTCTCTCTCTCTGTCTGTCTTTTTCCTTGTTGCATTGTAAGCTGGCTTTTGCTGATGTTTTCAGACTTAAAGTAGTACACCCAGTGTGTCTGTCAGCATGGTAAGCCTGTAAGCAGTGTGACTGTGTCCTGCTGTCTATGTCTGTGTATGTGTGTGTTTCGTGTCAAACAGCAGACTCCATTTAGCCAGGCTTATTGCTGGGTGAGAGGGGGTGTGTCTTTCTCTTCAACTTGATATGTGTCTTTGTGTGTACGCTTAGTGTGTGTGTGTGTGTGTGTGTGTGTGTGTGTGTGTGTGGTGTGTGTGGTGTGTGTGTGTGGTGTGTGTGGTGTGTGTGTGTGTGTGTGTGTTGTGTGTGTGTGTGTGTGTGGATGTGTGGGTGTGTGTGGGTGTGTGTGTGTGTGTGTGTGTTAGGGCTGGGCATTTTAAATCATTTTGGGGATATCCGGATAGTCGAAACGCAAGTGTTTTAAAGAGAACATTTTTATTTATTTTTTATTTCACTAGAGACCGGTGTCTGTGACAGTCTGTGTGTGACACAGCTAGCTACAGTAGCCATTTGAGTTGGCCAGCGAGCTAACTAAATCAAATCAAATCAAATCAAATTTTATTTGTCACATACACATGGTTAGCAGATGTTAATGCGAGTGCAGCGAAATGCTTGTGCTTCTAGTTCCGACAATGCAGTGATAACCAACAAGTAATCTAACTAACAATTCCAAAACTACTGTCTTATACACAGTGTAAGGGGATAAAGAATATGTACATAAGGATATATGAATGAGTGATGGTACAGAGCAGCATACAGTAGATGGTATCGAGTACAGTATATACATATGAGATGAGTATGTAGACAAAGTAAACAAAGTGGCATAGTTAAAGTGGCTAGTGATACATGTATTACATAAGGATGCAGTCGATGATGTAGAGTACAGTATATACGTATGCATATTTACATTTACATTTAAGTCATTTAGCAGACGCTCTTATCCAGAGCGACTTACAAATTGGTGCATTCACCTTATGACATCCAGTGGAACAGTCACTTATATGAGATGAATAATGTAGGGTAAGTAACATTATATAAGGTAGCATTGTTTAAAGTGGCTAGTGATATATTTACATCATTTCCCATCAATCCCATTATTAAAGTGGCTGGAGTTGGGTCAGTGTCAATGACAGTGTGTTGGCAGCAGCCACTCAATGTTAGTGGTGGCTGTTTAACAGTCTGATGGCCTTGAGATAGAAGCTGTTTTTCAGTCTCTCGGTCCCAGCTTTGATGCACCTGTACTGACCTCGCCTTCTGGATGATAGCGGGGTGAACAGGCAGTGGCTCGGGTGGTTGATGTCCTTGATGATCTTTATGGCCTTCCTGTAACATTGGGTGGTGTAGGTGTCCTGGAGGGCAGGTAGTTTGCCCCCGGTGATGCGTTGTGCAGACCTCACTACCCTCTGGAGAGCCTTACGGTTGTGGGCGGAGCAGTTGCCGTACCAGGCGGTGATACAGCTCTCGATTGTGCATCTATAGAAGTTTGTGAATGCTTTTGGTGACAAGCCGAATTTCTTCAGCCTCCTGAGGTTGAAGAGGCGCTGCTGCGCCTTCTTCACGACGCTGTCAGTGTGGGTGGACCAATTCAGTTTGTCTGTGATGTGTATGCCAAGGAACTTAAAACTTGCTACCCTCTCCACTACTGTTCCATCGATGTGGATAGGGGGTGTTCCCTCTGCTGATTCCTGAAGTCCACAATCATCTCCTTAGTTTTGTTGACGTTGAGTGTGAGGTTATTTTCCTGAGCACCGTACCAGGCGGTGATACAGCCCGCCCTCTCATTGTGTGTCTGTAGAAGTTTGTGAGTGCTTTTGGTCGAATTTCTTCAGCCTCCTGAGGTTGAAGAGGCGCTGCTGCGCCTTCTTCACGACGCTGTCAGTGTGAGTGGACCAATTCAGTTTGTCTGTGATGTGTATGCCGAGGAACTTAAAACTTGCTACCCTCTCCACTACTGTTCCATCGATGTGGATAGGGGGGTGTTCCCTCTGCTGTTTCCTGAAGTCCACAATCATCTCCTTAGTTTTGTTGACGTTGAGTGTGAGGTTATTTTCCTGACACCACCTGACACCTCCTCCCTGTAGGCTGTCTCGTCGTTGTTGGTAATCAAGCCTACCACTGTTGTGTCGTCCGCAAACTTGATGATT
>NW_026288341.1:92500-102500 GCF_023373465.1 Oncorhynchus keta
TTATTAATCCGTTATTCTATCAGGTAAGTTGACTGAGAACACATTCTCATTTGCAGCAACGACCTGGGGAATAGTTACAGGGGAGAGGAGGAGGGGGATGAATGAGCCAATTGTAAACTGGGGATTATGAGGTGACTGTGATGGTTTGAGGGCCAGATTGGGAATTTAGCCAGGACACCGGGGGTTAACACCCCTACTCTTACCATAAGTGCCATGGGATCTTTAATGACTGCAGAGAGTCAGGACACCCGTTTAACGTCTCATCCGAAAGACGGCACCCTACACAGGGCAATGTCCCCAATCACTGGCCTGGGGCAGTTGGGATATTTTTTTAGACCAGAGGAAAGAGCAACCCTGCTTAGCTTCAGAAGCAAGCCAGCAGTGGTATGCAGGGTGGTATGCTGCTGGTATACAGGGTGGTATGCAGGGTGGTATGCTGCTGGTATACAGGGTGGTATGCAGGGTGGTATGCTGCTGGTATACAGGGTGGTATGCAGGGTGGTATGCTGCTGGTATACAGGGTGGTATGCAGGGTGGTATGCTGCTGGTATACAGGGTGGTATGCAGGGTGAAATGCAGGGTGGTATGTAGGGTGGTATGCTGCTGGTATGCAGGGTGGTATGCAGGGTGGTATGCAGGGTGGTATACAGGGTGGTATGCAGGGTGGTATGCTGCTGGTGTACAGGGTGGTAGGCAGGGTGGTATACAGGGTGGGATGCAGGGTGAAATGCAGGGTGGAATGCAGGGTGGTATGCTGCTGGTATGCAGGGTGGTATGCTGCTGGTATGCAGGGTGAAATGCAGGTTGGTATGCAGGGTGCTATGCTGCTGGTATGCAGGGTGGTATGCTGCTGGTATGCAGGGTGGTATGCAGGGGGGTATGCAGGGTGGTATGCAGGGTGGTATGCTGCTGGTATGCTGCACAGTTGCACAGGGTTCTCAACTCAGATGAGAATTCAGGAACAGACATTTTCTCAGCAAGACAGTTCACCCTACTTTTATCTGGTAAAATGTTTTTAAAAAAGATGAACTTTAAACCAAACATGATGAAATGTGCTACATTCTTTCTATGGTGGTATAAGGGGGTGGTATGATGGTGGACCTTGCTTTTTTCCTTTGTATGTGAGACAGAGGGTGGTTAGTTGTGTGGCTATCAGCCAATGCAGTGTTGCACTTCCTGTTGTCATCTGATGCATTGAAATGTATTTTCTGTGAAGGAAACTATACTTTTCACCACCCTGATCAGGGTGGTATAAAGCCCCCAAAACCCCAGGGTGTTGACATTCATTATGAACAGGGTGGTCAGGGTGGTATGCACACAGGGTGGACTCACCTGTTGCGCTCCTCCGTTGTGCTGGTTTACATACACACGCACGTGAGGCTCAGCTGTTGCCGCCTCCTCCAGGGTGGTATGCAGCACGCACGTGATTGGCTGCAGCTGTTCCCGCCTCCTGAGAATTCAGGAACAGACACAGCAAGACATTGGCTCAGCTGTTCCCGCCTTTAAACCAACGCATGATGAAATCAGCTGTTCCCATTCTTTCCATGATAAACAGTAGAAATATGGCTGCAAAGACCTTGCTTTTTCCTCCATGAGACAGACAGTTGGTTCAGCTGTTCCCGGCTCTCCAGCACACACACGTGATTGGCTCTTCCTGTTGTCCTCCATACAACACACGAAATGTATTTTTTCAGCTGAATGTGCCTTTCCATACACACACACGTGATTGGCTCAGCTGTTCCCGCCTCCTCCATACACACACACGTGATTGGCTCAGCTGTTCCCGCCTCCTCCATACACACACACGTGATTGGCTCAGCCGTTCCCGCCTCCTCCATACACACACACGTGATTGGCTCAGCTGTTCCCGCCTCCTCCATACACACACACGTGATTGGCTCAGCCGTTCCCGCCTCCTCCATACACACACACGTGATTGGCTCAGCTGTTCCCGCCTCCTCCATACACACACACGTGATTGGCTCAGCCATTCCCGCCTCCTCCATACACACACACGTGATTGGCTCAGCTGTTCCCGCCTCCTCCATACACACACACGTGATTGGCTCAGCCGTTCCCGTGTGACAGGTGAAATGAAGAACGGACTCTGTTTCATCTCGTATTGCACAAGTTGACTGCAGGTATAGAACGGAGCTACAAACACTCAAATGTATTAAACAGCTTCAAATAAATTGTTTTACGACGATATTGACTGATTTGAAAAACCGTCCCCTGGCTTTTTCCAAATACGTTCCCGGTATGTAGAATACACTGTATACCGCCCAAGTAGTGACCAATAGGATCTATCTATGGAGATGTATAGCCCAAGTAGTGACCAATAGGATCTATCTATGGAGATGTATAGCCTAATAGTGACCAATAGGATCTATCTATGGAGATGTATAGCCTAATAGTGACCAATAGGATCTATCTATGGAGATGTATAGCCTAATAGTGACCAATAGGATCTATCTATGGAGATGTATAGCCCAAGTAGTGACCAATAGGATCTATCTATGGAGATGTATAGCCCAAGTAGTGACCAATAGGATCTATCTATGGAGATGTATAGCCTAATAGTGACCAATAGGATCTATCTATGGAGATGTATAGCCCAAGTAGTGACCAATAGGATCTATCTATGGAGATGTATAGCCCAAGTAGTGACCAATAGGATCGATCTATGGAGATGTATAGCCCAAGTAGTGACCAATAGGATCTATCTATGGAGATGTATAGCCCAAGTAGTGACCAATAGGATCGATCTATGGAGATGTATAGCCCAAGTAGTGACCAATAGGATCTATATATGGAGATGTATACCGCCCAAGTAGTGACCAATAGGATCTATCTATGGAGATGTATAGCCCACGTAGTGACCAATAGGATCTATCTATGGGGATGTATAGCCCAAGTAGTGACCAATAGGATCTATATATGGAGATGTATAGCCCAAGTAGTGACCAATAGGATCTATCTGTGGAGATGTATAGCCTAATAGTTACCAATAGGATCTATCTATGGAGATGTATAGCCCAAGTAGTGACCAATAGGATCTATCTATGGAGATGTATAGCCCAAGTAGTGACCAATAGGATCTATCTATGGAGATGTATAGCCTAATAGTGACCAATAGGATCTATCTATGGAGATGTATAGCCCAAGTAGTGACCAATAGGATCTATCTATGGAGATGAGATGTATAGCCTAATAGTGACCAATAGGATCTATCTATGGAGATGTATAGCCCAAGTAGTGACCAATAGGATCTATCTATGGAGATGTATAGCCTAATAGTGACCAATATGATCTATCTATGGAGATGAGATGTATAGCCTAATAGTGACCAATAGGATCTATCTATGGAGATGTATAGCCCAATTAGTGACCAATAGGATCTATCTATGGAGATGTATAGCCTAATAGTGACCAATAGGATCTATCTATGGAGATGTATAGCCTAATAGTGACCAATAGGATCTATCTATGGAGATGTATAGCCTAATAGTGACCAATAGGATCTATCTATGGAGATGTATAGCCCAAGTAGTGACCAATAGGATCTATCTATGGAGATGTATAGCCTAATAGTGACCAATAGGATCTATCTATGGAGATGTATAGCCTAATAGTGACCAATAGGATCTATCTATGGAGATGTATAGCCCAAGTAGTGACCAATAGGATCTATCTATGGAGATGTATAGCCTAATAGTGACCAATATGATCTATCTATGGAGATGTATAGCCTAATAGTGACCAATAGGATCTATCTATGGAGATGAGATGTATAGCCTAATAGTGACCAATAGGATCTATCCATGGAGATGTAAAGCCCAAGTAGTGACCAATAGGATCTATCTATGGAGATGTATAGCCCAAGTAGTGACCAATAGGATCTATCTATGGAGATGAGATGTATAGCCTAATAGTGACCAATAGGATCTATCTATGGAGATGTATAGCCTAATAGTGACCAATAGGATCTATCTATGGAGATGTATAGCCTAATAGTGACCAATAGGATCTATCTATGGAGATGTATAGCCCAAGTAGTGACCAATAGGATCTATCTATGGAGATGTATAGCCTAATAGTGACCAATAGGATCTATCTATGGAGATGTATAGCCTAATAGTGACCAATAGGATCTATCTATGGAGATGAGATGTATAGCCTAATAGTGACCAATAGGATCTATCTATGGAGATGTATAGCCCAAGTAGTGACCAATAGGATCTATCTATGGAGATGTATAGCCTAATAGTGACCAATAGGATCTATCTATGGAGATGAGATGTATAGCCTAATAGTGACCAATAGGATCTATCTATGGAGATGTATAGCCCAAGTAGTGACCAATAGGATCTATCTATGGAGATGTATAGCCTAATAGTGACCAATAGGATCTATCTATGGAGATGTATAGCCTAATAGTGACCAATAGGATCTATCTATGGAGATGTATAGCCCAAGTAGTGACCAATAGGATCTATCTATGGAGATGTATAGCCTAATAGTGACCAATATGATCTATCTATGGAGATGTATAGCCTAATAGTGACCAATAGGATCTATCTATGGAGATGAGATGTATAGCCTAATAGTGACCAATAGGATCTATCCATGGAGATGTAAAGCCCAAGTAGTGACCAATAGGATCTATCTATGGAGATGTATAGCCCAAGTAGTGACCAATAGGATCTATCTATGGAGATGAGATGTATAGCCTAATAGTGACCAATAGGATCTATCTATGGAGATGTATAGCCTAATAGTGACCAATAGGATCTATCTATGGAGATGTATAGCCCAAGTAGTGACCAATAGGATCTATCTATGGAGATGTATAGCCCAAGTAGTGACCAATAGGATCTATTTATGGAGATGTATAGCCTAATAGTGACCAATATGATCTATCTATGGAGATGTATAGCCTAATAGTGACCAATAGGATCTATCTATGGAGATGTATAGCCTAATAGTGACCAATAGGATCTATCTATGGAGATGTATAGCCCAAGTAGTGACCAATAGGATATATCTATGGAGATGTATAGCCTAATAGTGACCAATAGGATCTATCTATGGAGATGTATAGCCTAATAGTGACCAATAGGATCTATCTATGGAGATGAGATGTATAGCCTAATAGTGACCAATAGGATCTATCTATGGAGATGTATAGCCCAAGTAGTGACCAATAGGATCTATCTATGGAGATGTATAGCCCAAGTAGTGACCAATAGGATCTATCTATGGAGATGTATAGCCTAATAGTGACCAATAGGATCTATCTATGGATATGTATATCCTAATAGTGACCAATAGGATCTATCTATGGAGATGAGATGTATAGCCTAATAGTGACCAATAGGATCTATCTATGGAGATGTATAGCCCAAGTAGTGACCAATATGATCTATCTATGGAGATGTATAGCCTAATAGTGACCAATATGATCTATCTATGGAGATGTATAGCCTAATAGTGACCAATAGGATCTATCTATGGAGATGTATAGCCTAATAGTGACCAATAGGATCTATCTATGGAGATGTATAGCCCAAGTAGTGACCAATAGGATCTATCTATGGATATGTATAGCCCAAGTAGTGACCAATAGGATCTATCTATGGATATGTATATCCTAATAGTGACCAATAGGATCTATCTATGGAGATGAGATGTATAGCCTAATAGTGACCAATAGGATCTATCTATGGAGATGTATAGCCCAAGTAGTGACCAATATGATCTATCTATGGAGATGTATAGCCTAATAGTGACCAATATGATCTATCTATGGAGATGTATAGCCTAATAGTGACCAATAGGATCTATCTATGGAGATGTATAGCCTAATAGTGACCAATAGGATCTATCTATGGAGATGTATAGCCTAATAGTGTCCAACAGGATCTATCTATGCTGTGTTGGTCCCACAATTGGTGTGTTTTAGTGAGGATGAGGAGGAAAGAGGATTTACTGCTGCAAGAGAGACTGATTGGAAAAGCAGCTTTACCAAGTATCCCAAATAGCACACTATTCCCTATGTAGTACACTAGGTTCTGAAGGGCTGTGGTCCAAGGTAGTGCAGTACACTAGGGAACAGGAGTGCCATTTGGGACAGAGGCAGTGGATAGAGGGAGGTAAATCTGCCCAGCGGATTAAATTATGATCAACATCTGTCACACACACACACACATCGGACACACACCCGCACGTCGGACACACATACACACACACACACACACACACACACACACACACACACACACACACACACACACACACACACACACACACACACACACACACACACACACACACACACACACACACACACACGTCGGACACACACACACACACATACTCGCACATCGGGACACACACATACTCGCACATCGGGGACACACACATACTCGCACATCGGGGACACACACACACACACACACACACACACCGGTAACCCTGCCCTGATCCTTGCCATATGGTGCTGCCTTAACAGTGGTGGTAGACACCAGATGTTACATTGTGTTAACTAGGAAAGGAGGAGAGGGGTGAGGAGGGGGAGGTTATGGAGGTGAGGAGGGTGAGGAGGGGGAGGTTATGGAGGTGATGAGGTGGAGGTTATGGAGGTGAGGAGGGGAGGTTATGGAGGTGAGGAGGGGAGGTTATGGAGGTGAGGAGGTGGAGGTTATGGAGGTGAGGAGGGGAGGTTATGGAGGTGAGGAGGGGAGGTTATAGAGGTGAGGGAGGGTGAGGTTATGGAGATGCGGAGGTTATAGAGGTGAGGAGGGGAGGTTATGGAGGTGAGGAGGGGAGGTTATGGAGGTGAGGAGGGGAGGTTATGGAGGTGAGGAGGGGGAGGTTATAGAGGTGAGGTGAGGAGGGTGAGGTTATGGAGATGCGGAGGTTATAGAGGTGAGGAGGGGAGGTTATGGAGGTGAGGAGGGGGAGGTTATGGAGGTGAGGAGGGGGAGGTGAGGAGGGTGAGGTTATGGAGATGAGGAGGGGGAGGTTATGGAGGTGAGGTGAGGAGGGGGAGGTTATGGAGGTGAGGAGGGGAGGTTATGGAGGTGAGGAGGGGGAGGTTATGGAGGTGAGGGGTGGGAGTTTATGGAGGTGAGGAGGGGGAGGTTATAGAGGTGAGGAGGGGGAGGTTATGGAGGTGAGGAGGTGGAGGTTATGGAGGTGAGGAGGGGGAGGTTATGGAGGTGAGGAGGGGGAGGTTATAGAGGTGAGGTGAGGAGGGTGAGGTTATGGAGATGCGGAGGTTATAGAGGTGAGGAGGGGGAGGTTATGGAGGTGAGGAGGGGGAGGTTATGGAGGTGAGGAGGGGGAGGTTATGGAGGTGAGGAGGGGGAGGTTATAGAGGTGAGGTGAGGAGGGTGAGGTTATGGAGATGCGGAGGTTATAGAGGTGAGGAGGGGGAGGTTATGGAGGTGAGGAGGGGAGGTTATGGAGGTGAGGAGGGGAGGTGAGGAGGGTGAGGTTATGGAGATGAGGAGGGGAGGTTATGGAGGTGAGGTGAGGAGGGGGAGGTTATGGAGGTGAGGAGGGGGAGGTTATGGAGGTGAGGAGGGGGAGTTTATGAAGGTGAGGGGGGGGAGGTTATAGAGGTGAGGAGGGGCTGGTTATGGAGGTGAGGAGGGGGAGGTTAGTGGGTGAGGAGGGGGAGGTTATGGAGGTGAGGAGGGGGGGTTATGGGGGTGAGGAGGGGGTGGTTAGGGGGTGAGGAGGGGGAGGTTAGTGGGTGAGGAGGGAGAGGTTATGGAGGTGAGGAGGGGAGGTTATGGAGGTGAGGAGGGGGAGGTTATGGAGGTGAGGGGGTTATGGAGGTGAGGAGGGGAGGTTATGGGGGTGAGGAGGGGAGGTTATGGAGGTGAGGAGGGGGAGGTTATGGAGGTGAGGAGGGGGAGGTTATGGAGGTGAGGAGGGGAGGTTATGGAGGTGAGGAGGGGAGGTTAGTGGGTGAGGAGGGGAGGTTATGGAGGTGAGGAGGGGGAGGTTATGGAGGTGAGGAGGGGGAGGTTATGGAGGTGAGGAGTGGGAGGTTATGGAGGTGAGGAGGGGGAGGTTATAGAGGTGAGGAGGGGGTGGTTATGGAGGTGAGGAGGGGGAGGTTAGTGGGTGAGGAGGGGAGGTTATGGAGGTGAGGAGGGGAGGTTATGGAGGTGAGGAGGGGGTGGTTATGGAGGTGAGGAGGGGAGGTTATGGAGGTGAGGAGGGGAGGTTAGTGGGTGAGGAGGGGGAGGTTAGTGGGTGAGGAAGGAGAGGTTATGGAGGTGAGGAGGGGGAGGTTATGGAGGTGAGGAGGGGAGGTTATGGAGGTGAGGGGGGTTATGGAGGGGAGGAGGGGGAGGTTATGGGGGGGAGGAGGGGGAGGTTATGGAGGTGAGGAGGGGAGGTTATGGAGGTGAGGAGGGGGGGAGGTTATGGAGGTGAGGAGGGGAGGTTATGGAGGTGGAGGTGAGGAGGGGGAGGTTATGGAGGTGAGGAGGGGGAGGTTAGTGGGTGAGGAGGGAGAGGTTATGGAGGTGAGGAGGGGGAGGTTATGGAGGTGAGGAGGGGGGAGGTTATGAGGTTAGAGGGGGTGGGGTGAGGAGGGGGAGGTTTATGGAGAGAGGAGGGGGAGGTTATGGTGGGGAGGATGGTGGTGGGGGGTTATGGAGAAGAGGAGGGGAGGTTAGTGGGTGAGGAGGGGGAGGTTATGGAGGTGGGGAGGGGGAGGTTAGTGGGTGAGGAGGGGGAGGTTATGGAGGTGAGGGGTTAGTGGGTGAGGAGGGGGAGGTTAGTGGGTGAGGAGGGGGAGGTTATGGGGTGAGAGGTATTGAAGGGTGAGGGGTATTGACTCAAACTAGTTGACTCTCTATCTGACTCTCTATTTGACTCTCTAGCTGACTCTCTAGTTGACTTTCTGACTCTCTAGTTGACCATCTGACTCTCTAGTTGACTCTCTAGTTGACTCTGTAGCTGACTCTCTAGCTGACTCTCTAGCTGACTCTCTAGCTGACTCTCTAGTTGAGTCTCTAGTTGAGTCTCTAGCTGACTCTTTAGCTGACTCTCTAGTTGACTCTCAAGCTGACTCTCTAGTTGACTCTCTAGTTGAGTCTCTAGCTGACTCTTTAGCTGACTCTCTAGTTGACTCTCTAGCTGACTCTTTAGCTCTCTAGTTGACTCTACTCTCTAGTTAACTCTCTAGTTGACTCTCTAGTTGACCATCTGACTCTCTTGTTGACTCTCTAGCTGACTCTCTAGTTGACTATTTGACTCTTGTTGAATCTCTAGTTGACTCTCTAGCTGACTCTCTAGCTGACTCTCTAGTTGACTATTTGACTCTTGTTGAATCTCTAGTTGACTCTCTAGCTGACTCTCTAGTTGACCATCTGACTCTCTTGTTGACTGTCTTGTTGTCTCTCTAGCTGACTCTCTAGCTGACTCTCTAGTTGACTCTCTCTAGCTGACTCTCTAGTTGACTCTCTAGTTGACTCTCTCTAGTTGACTCTCTAGCTGACTCTCTAGTTGACCATCTGACTCTCTTGTTGACTCTCTAGCTGACTCTTTAGCTGACTCTCTAGTTGACTCTTTGACTCTCTAGTTGACTCTTTGACTCTCTAGCTGACTCTCTAGCTGACTCTCTAGCTGACTCTCTAGTTGACCATCTGACTCTCTTGTTGACTGTCTTGTTGTCTCTCTAGCTGACTCTCTAGCTGACTCTCTAGTTGACTCTCTAGTTGACTCTCTAGTTGACTCTCTCTAGTTGACTCTCTAGCTGACTCTCTAGTTGACTCTCTAGTTGACTCTCTAGTTGACTCTCTCTAGTTGACTCTCTAGTTGACTCTCTAGTTGACTCTCTAGCTGACTCTCTAGCTGACTCTCTAGTTGACCATCTGACTCTCTTGTTGACTGTCTTGTTGTCTCTCTAGCTGACTCTCTAGCTGACTCTCTAGCTGACTCTCTAGTTGACTCTCTCTAGTTGACTCTCTAGTTGACT
>NW_026288341.1:107500-115000 GCF_023373465.1 Oncorhynchus keta
TCAGATTATAGAAATAGATATGTGACTCTAACACGTTTCACACAGTTCAACAGCTTCAGGGTGGAATACTTTAGTCATTACCTTTAAACATTCAAATTCTTCTATCACGAAGCCACTCCGGTGTTGTATTGGCTGTTTGGTTCGGTTCGTCGTTTTGTTGGAAGGTGAACCTATGCCACAGTCTGTGGCCCTGAGCTCTCTGGAGCAGGTTTTCATCAAGTATCTCTCTATACTTTGCTACGTTCATCTTTTCTCAATCATTACTAGTCTCCCAGTCCCTGCCGCTGAAAAACATCCCCACAGCATGATTATGCCACCACCATGCTTCACCGTAGTGATGTTGCCAGGTTTCCTTTAGATGCCTGTTGGCAAACCCCAAGTGGGCTATCATGTGCCTTTTACTGAGGAGTGCTGCAGAAGGCCTGATTGGTGGAATGTTGCAGAGATGGTTGTACTTCTGGAAGGTTCTCCCATCTCCATAGAGGAACTCTAGAGCTCTTTCAGAGTGAACATTGGGTTCTTAGTCACCTCCCTGACCAAGGCCCTTCTCCCCAGATTGCTCAGTTTGGCCGGGCGTCCAGCTCTAGGAAGAGCTTTGGTGGTTCCAAACATCTTCCATTTAAGAATGATGGAGGCCACTATGTTCATGGGGACCTTCAATGCTGCAGAAATGTTTTGGTACCCTTCCCCAGATCTGTGCCTCCACACAATCCTGTCTCGAGCTCTACAGACAATTCCTTCGACCTCATGGCTTGGTTTTTACTCTGACATGCACTGTCAACTGTGGGACATTTATATAGACAGGTGTGTGCCTTTCCAAATCATGTCCAATAAATTGAATGTACCACAGGTGTACTCCAATCAAGTTGTAGAAACATCTCAAGGATGATCAATGGAAACAGGATGCACCTGAGCTCAATTTGGAGTCTCAGAGCAAAGGTCTGAATAACTTACGTAAATAAGGTATTATATTTTATTACATATTTATTTGCAAACATTTCTGGAGGAAAAAAAAAAACTTTTGTTTTGTCATTATGGGGTATTGTCTGTAGATTGATGAGGAACAAATATTTTATTGAATACGTTTTAGAATAAGGCTGTAAACGTAACAAAATGTGGAGAAAGTCAAGGGTTCTGAATAGTTTCCAAATGTTGTGTAAATGTCTGTCTGGAGAACAGGTAGAGTCATCTAATTCATTGGTTCTAAATGCTGTGTAAATGTCTGTCTGGAGGACAGTAGAGTCATCTAATTCATTGGTTCTAAATGCTGTGTAAATGTCTGTCTGGAGGACAGTAGAGTCATCTAATTCATTGGTTATAAATGCTGTGTAAATGTCTGTCTGGAGGACAGTAGAGTCATCTAATTCATTGGTTCTAAATGCTGTGTAAATGTCTGTCTGGAGGACAGTAGAGTCATCTAATTCATTGGTTCTAAATGCTGTGTAAATGTCTGTCTGGAGGACAGTAGAGTCATCTAATTCATTGGTTCTAAATGCTGTGTAAATGTCTGTCTGGAGGACAGTAGAGTCATCTAATTCATTGGTTCTAAATGCTGTGTAAATGTCTGTCTGGAGGACAGTAGAGTCATCTAATTCATTGGTTCTAAATGCTGTGTAAATGTCTGTCTGGAGGACAGTAGAGTCATCTAATTCATTGGTTCTAAATGCTGTGTAAATGTCTGTCTGGAGGACAGTAGAGTCATCTAATTCATTGGTTCTAAATGCTGTGTAAATGTCTGTCTGGAGGACAGTAGAGTCATCTAATTCATTGGTTCTAAATGCTGTGTAAATGTCTGTCTGGAGGACAGTAGAGTCATCTAATTCATTGGTTCTAAATGCTGTGTAAATGTCTGTCTGGAGGACAGTAGAGTCATCTAATTCATTGGTTCTAAATGCTGTGTAAATGTCTGTCTGGAGGACAGTAGAGTCATCTAATTCATTGGTTCTAAATGCTGTGTAAATGTCTGTCTGGAGGACAGTAGAGTCATCTAATTCATTGGTTCTAAATGCTGTGTAAATGTCTGTCTGGAGGACAGTAGAGTCATCTAATTCATTGGTTCTAAATGCTGTGTAAATGTCTGTCTGGAGGACAGTAGAGTCATCTAATTCATTGGTTCTAAATGCTGTGTAAATGTCTGTCTGGAGGACAGTAGAGTCATCTAATTCATTGGTTCTAAATGCTGTGTAAATGTCTGTCTGGAGGACAGTAGAGTCATCTAATTCATTGGTTCTAAATGCTGTGTAAATGTCTGTCTGGAGGACAGTAGAGTCATCTAATTCATTGGTTCTAAATGCTGTGTAAATGTCTGTCTGGAGGACAGTAGAGTCATCTAATTCATTGGTTCTAAATGCTGTGTAAATGTCTGTCTGGAGGACAGTAGAGTCATCTAATTCATTGGTTCTAAATGCTGTGTAAATGTCTGTCTGGAGGACAGTAGAGTCATCTAATTCATTGGTTCTAAATGCTGTGTAAATGTCTGTCTGGAGGACAGTAGAGTCATCTAATTCATTGGTTCTAAATGCTGTGTAAATGTCTGTCTGGAGGACAGTAGAGTCATCTAATTCATTGGTTCTAAATGCTGTGTAAATGTCTGTCTGGAGGACAGTAGAGTCATCTAATTCATTGGTTCTAAATGCTGTGTAAATGTCTGTCTGGAGGACAGTAGAGTCATCTAATTCATTGGTTCTAAATGCTGTGTAAATGTCTGTCTGGAGGACAGTAGAGTCATCTAATTCATTGGTTCTAAATGCTGTGTAAATGTCTGTCTGGAGGACAGTAGAGTCATCTAATTCATTGGTTCTAAATCTAAATGTTGTGTAAATGTCTGTCTGGAGGACAGTAGAGTCATCTAATTCATTGGTTCTAAATGCTGTGTAAATGTCTGTCTGGAGGACAGTAGAGTCATCTAATTCATTGGTTCTAAATGCTGTGTAAATGTCTGTCTGGAGGACAGTAGAGTCATCTAATTCATTGGTTCTAAATGCTGTGTAAATGTCTGTCTGGAGGACAGTAGAGTCATCTAATTCATTGGTTCTAAATGCTGTGTAAATGTCTGTCTGGAGAACAGTAGAGTCATCTAATTCATTGGTTCTAAATGCTGTGTAAATGTCTGTCTGGAGGACAGTAGAGTCATCTAATTCATTGGTTCTAAATGCTGTGTAAATGTCTGTCTGGAGGACAGTAGAGTCATCTAATTCATTGGTTCTAAATGCTGTGTAAATGTCTGTCTGGAGGACAGTAGAGTCATCTAATTCATTGGTTCTAAATGCTGTGTAAATGTCTGTCTGGAGGACAGTAGAGTCATCTAATTCATTGGTTCTAAATGTGTAAATGTCTGTCTGGAGGACAGTAGGTTCTAAATGCTGTGTAAATGTCTGTCTGGAGGACAGTAGAGTCATCTAATTCATTGGTTCTAAATGCTGTGTAAATGTCTGTCTGGAGGACAGTAGAGTCATCTAATTCATTGGTTCTAAATGCTGTGTAAATGTCTGTCTGGAGGACAGTAGAGTCATCTAATTCATTGGTTCTAAATGCTGTAAAAGCTACTCAATCTTCTATCACCTTCTCTGTTATAGACTGTTCTATGTTTATTCTATATAGACTGTTCTATGTCTATTCTATATCGTCTGTTCTATGTTTATTCTATATAGACTGTTCTATTCTATGTCTACTCTATATAGTCTGTTCTATGTTTATTCTATATAGACTGTTAAATGTCTATTCTATATAGTCTGTTCTATGTCTATTCTATGTAGACTGTTAAATGTCTATTCTATATAGACAGTTCTATGTTTATTCTATATAGTCTGTTCTATGTCTATTCTATATAGACAGTTAAATGTCTATTGTATATATATAGACTGTTAAAGTCTGTTCTATCTGTTCTATATAGACAGTTAAATGTCTATTCTATATTCTATATAGTCTGTTCTATGTCTATTCTATATAGTCTGTTCTATGTCTATTCTATAGTCTGTTCTATGTCTATTCTATGTTTATTCTATATAGACTGTTCTATGTTTATTCTATATAGACTGTTAAATGTCTATTCTATATAGTCTGTTCTATGTCTATTCTATATAGACTGTTAAATGTCTATTCTATATAGACAGTTCTATGTTTATTCTATATAGTCTGTTCTATGTCTATTCTATATAGACAGTTAGATGTCTATTCTATATCGTCTGTTCTATTTTTATTCTATATAGTCTGGTCTATCTGTTCTATATAGACAGTTAAATGTCTATTCTATATAGACAGTTCTATGTTTATTCTATATAGTCTGGTCTATCTGTTCTATATAGACTGTTCTATGTCTATTCTATATAGACTGTTCTATGTCTATTCTATATAGACTGTTCTATGCTTATTCTATATAGACTGTTCTATGTCTATTCTATATAGACAGTTAAATGTCTATTCTATATTGTCTGTTCTATGTTTATTCTATATAGTCTGGTCTATCTGTTCTATATAGACAGTTGAATGTCTATTCTATATAGACATTTCTATGTTTATTCTATATAGTCTGGTCTATGTTTATTCTATATAGACTGTTCTATGTTCTATTCTATATTGACTGTTCTATGTCTATTCTATATAGACTGTTCTATGTTTATTCTATATAGACAGTTCTATGTCTATTCTATATAGACAGTTCTATGTTTATTCTGTGTTGTGTTTCTCCCTATATTTCCTAGTCTCTTAGTTTGTCTTCTGGAATCAGTGATCAGTGAACAGCTGTCAGACTGTTGTGTTTGTTCTATATAGACAGTTCTAATTCTATTCTATATAGACAGTTCTAATTCTATTCTATATAGACAGTTCTAATTCTATTCTATATAGACAGTTCTAATTCTATTCTATATAGACAGTTCTAATTCTATTCTATATAGACAGTTCTAATTCTATTCTATATAGACAGTTCTAATTCTATTCTATATAGACAGTTCTAATTCTATTCTATATAGACAGTTCTAATTCTATTCTATATAGACAGTTCTAATTCTATTCTATATAGACAGTTCTAATTCTATTCTATATAGACAGTTCTAATTCTATTCTATATAGACAGTTCTAATTCTATTCTATATAGACATTCTATTCAAATTCTATTCTATATAGACAGTTCTAATTCTATTCTATATAGACAGTTCTAATTCTATTCTATATAGACAGTTCTAATTCTATTCTATATAGACAGTTCTAATTCTATTCTATATAGACAGTTCTAATTCTATTCTATATAGACAGTTCTAATTCTATTCTATATAGACAGTTCAAATTATATTCTATATAGACAGTTCTAATTATATTCTATATAGACAGTTCTAATTCTATTCTATATAGACAGTTCTAATTCTATTCTATATAGACAGTTCTATCAGTGATCAGTGAACAGCTGTCAGACTGTTGTGTTGCTTTGTGAGGAAAACATTTTCTCTTCCCAGCAGTATCCTACGTAAAGTGTTGTTGTGTACATAACCTTGGCTCCACTGGATCCTCCGCTCTCCTGTCCTCTCTTCAACTGTCTCTCTCTCTCTCTCTCTCTCTGTCTCTCTCTCTCTCTCTCTCTGTCTCTCTGTCTCTCTCTCTCTGTCTCTCTCTGTCTCTCTCTGTCTCTCTCTCTGTCTCTCTCTGTCTCTCTCTCTCTCTCTCTCTCTCTCTCTCTCTCTCTCTCTCTCTCTCTGTCTCTCTCTCTCTGTCTCTGTCTCTCTCTCTGTCTCTCTCTGTCTCTCTCTCTCTCTGTCTCTCTCTGTCTCTCAATGTCTCTCTCTCTCTCCGTCTCTCTAGGTCTCTCCCTATCTCTCTATGTCTCTCTCTCTCTCTCTGTCTCTCCCTATCTCTCTATGTCTCTCTCTCTCTCTCTCTGTCTCTCTAGGTCTCTCCTATCTCTCTCTGTCTCTCTGATCCCTCTAGGTCTCTCCCTATCTCTATCTCTCTCTCTCTCTCTGTCTCTCTCTGTCTCTAGGTCTCTCCCTATCTCTCTCTGTCTCTCTCTCTGTCTCTCTAGGTCTCTCCCTATTTCTCTCTGTCTCTGATCCCTCTAGGTCTCTCTCTCTCGCTGTCTCTCTCTCTGTCTCTCTCTAATCCCTCTAGGTCTCTCTCTCTCTGTCTCTCTCTCTGTCTCTCTCTGATCACTCTAGGTCTCTCTCTCTCTGTCTCTCTCTCTGTCTCTCTCTGATCCCTCTAGGTCTCTCTCTCTTTGTCTCTCTCTCTCTCTCTTCTCCCTCTAGGTCTCTCTCTCTCTCTAGGTCTATATCTCTCTCTGTCTCTCTCTCTGTCTCTCTCTCTCTGTCTCTGATCCCTCAATGTCTCTCTCTCTCTCTAGGTCTCTCTCTCTCTCTGTCCTCCCTCTAGGTCTCTCTCTCTCTCTGCTCCCTCTAGGTCTCTCTCTCTCTCTCTCTGCTCCCTCTAGGTCTCTCTCTCACACAGGTCCCTCCCTCTCTTACCTTCTACCTCTTTCTGTCACCCTGTCTCCACACTCTTTTCCCCTTCCCTCCCTCTCTCTCACACCTCTCACAGAGAGATGATAAAGGAAAAGAAATGTGTTTTTGCTGCCAGGGAGGACGAGGAGGGAGGGAGGGAGGGAAGAGAGTAAAGAGAAACATGTTTAGCTTCAAAAAGAGACTATCTGTATTCCTAGACTGTTCCTGTGGCTAAAAAGCAGGAGGAAGAGATGGTGTGAAAGGTGTCAGGGAAGATAGAGGGAGAGAGATGGAGCAGGAGGAGAGACACAGGAGGAGAGATGGAGCCGGGGAGGAGAGATGGAGCAGGAGGAGAGATGGTGTGAAAGGTGTTCAGAGGAAGATAGAGGGAGAGAGACACAGGAGGAGAGATGGAGCAGGAGGAGAGATGGAGCAGGAGGAGAGATGGACACAGAGAGATCAGGGAAGATAGGAGGGAGAGAGATGGAGCAGGAGGAAGAGATGGTGTGAAAGGTGTTCAGGGGAAGATAGAGGGAGAAATAGATGGTGTGAAAGGTGTTCAGGGAAGATAGAGGGAGAGAGATGGAGCAGGAGGAGGAGATGGTGAAAGGTGTTCAGGGGAAGATAGAGGGAGAGAGATGGAGCAGGAGGAAGAGATGGTGTGAAAGGTGTTCAGGGGAAGGGAGGGAGAGAGATGGAGCAGGAGGAGAGATGTAGGAAGAACACTATGGTCCTGTTCCACAAGAGTCTGTAACAGCCTAGAGTTCCTCAAGACTGCAAAGCTTGCCCAAGAGAGTGATCACTTCCTGACATTCCTCCCTCGCCCCCCCTCTCTCTACTCCCTCCTCTCCCCTCTCTACTCCCTCCTCTCTCCTCCCTCCCTCTCCCTCTCTTCTCTCTCCCCTCCTCTCACTCTCTTTCTCCTCCTCTCTCCCCTCCTCCTCCTCTGTCTCCCTCCCTCTCTCTCCCTCCTCTCCTCCTCCCTCCTCTGTCTCCCCCCCTCTCTCTCCCCCTCTCTACTCCCTCCTCTCCCTCTCTCTCTCTCCCTCTCTCTCTCCCCCTCCTCCCTCCG
>NW_026288341.1:120000-123112 GCF_023373465.1 Oncorhynchus keta
TATAGAATCAGTAGTCTATAACTGATCAGATGTTTCTGATAGAATCAGTAGTCTATAACTGATCAGATGTTTCTGATAGAATCAGTAGTCTATAACTGATCAGATGTTTCTATAGAATCAGTAGTCTCTAACTGATCAGATGTTTCTGATAGAGCAATAGGAGGCTTCTTCCAGGCTGTGATTCCAGCATGTTTTCAGTAAATTGTATTGATGGTGTGTAGAGTACATGTTTATAAAACAGCGGTAGGTCCCGTTCTCCAAGTGCCTGGTTAATGTGTTGTGGATCCTCTGTCGTTCCTCCATCGACAGTAGCATGACAAAGGCAGTTGGTTCTATTGGTTCCTATTGGTTTCTATTGGTTTCTGTTGGTTTCTGTTGGTTTCTGTTGGTTTTCTATTGATTTCTCACTGGTTTCTATTGGTTTCTATTGATTTCTATTGATTTCTACTGGTTTCTATTGGTTTCTATTGGTTTCTATTGGTTTCATTGGTTTCTGTTGGTTTCTATTGGTTTCTATTGGTTTCTATTGATTTATATTGATTTCTATTGATTCCTATTGGTTTCTATTGGTTTCTATTGATCTCTATTGATTCTAATAGTTTATTTTGTTTTATGTACGTTTCTTTTGGTTTCTATACATTTCTATTGATTTCTATACATTTCTATTGGTTTCTATACATTTTCTATTGGTTTCTATTGATTTCTATTGGTTTATATACATTTCTATTGGTTTCTATACATTTCTATTGGTTTATATTAGTTCCTAATTCTGTAATGCTGTTACTATATCAGATCTATCTGGTTTTAAGCACACAGAGACACACATACACACACACACACATGCACACACACACACACACACACACATCACACACACACACACACACACACACACACACACACACACACACACACACACACACACACACACACACACACACACACACACAGACACACAGACCAAACAAACATACACACACACACACATTCTGTTAGCATACCAGAAGCATATTTAAGATCCAGAAAAGAAAAGCATTATTAATTATACAGAACTGTACACAGAGGGAGAGAAAGGAGATGGAGAGGGAGAGAGACATAAAAGGGAGTCAGAAGAGAAGAGAGGGGGGATAGAGAGAGAGACACACAGAGAGAGAGAGAGACAGAGGGATAGAGAGAGACGGAGAGAGAGCGAGGAGGAGAGAGAGACGGAGAGAGAGCGAGGGGAGAGAGAGACAGAGCGAGAGAGAGAGAGACAGGGAGAGAGAGACACAGAGAGAGAGAGAGAGAGACATACAGAGAGAGAGAGAGACACAGAGAGAGAGACAGAGGGATAGAGAGAGACGGAGAGAGGCGAGGGAGAGAGAGAGAGACGGAGAGAGAGCGAGGAGAGAGAGAGACATACAGAGAGAGAGACAGGGGAGAGAGACAGAGAGAGAGAGAGACATACAGAGAGAGAGAGAGAGAGACAGGGGAGAGAGAGAATAGAGAGAGAGAGAGACACAGAGAGAGAGACACAGAGAGACAGCGAGACACAGAGAGAGAGAGACCTAGAGGGAGAGAGACCCTAGAGGGGAGAGAGACAGAGAGAGACCCTAGAGGGAGCAGAGAGAGACAGAGAGAGAGAGACCTAGAGGGAGAGAGAGAGAGACCCAGGAGGAGCAGAGAGAGAGAGAGAGAGAGAGACCTAGAGGGAGCAGAGAGAGAGAGAGAGACCTAGAGGGAGCAGAGAGAGAGAGAGAGAGAGAGACCTAGAGGGGAGCAGAGAGAGAGAGAGAGACCTAGAGGGAGCAGAGAGAGAGAGGGGATAGAGAATGTGTGTTCCATGAGAGGAGAGAAGTTTGAGAATTCAGGTGATTCTCTGCTTCAGGGAAAAGAGGGGATGATAAATGCCGGGGGGGTGGAAAGGGTCCAGGTCTCCTTCTGCGTGTCTAGAATCCCAGCACAACGCCCCCTCTGTGTCCTCAAGTCTCTCTCTCTGTCACACTGAGGCCATTGTCACAACGACCAATTGTGGCACTGTGAGACGTTTCTCCTGCACTGTGTCTGTCCACAGGGATGACACAGACGCTCTGGGAGACGAGTTAACCCGCCCACACAGACCCCTGACCCTGACCCCTAACCCCTAACCCCATCCTGGGTGAGTTAATGTGCTAGTCTCACAGAGAGAGAGAGTGTGTGTGTGTGTGTGTGTGTGTGTGTGTGTGTGTGTGTGTGTGTGTGTGTGTGTGTGTGTGTGTGTGTGTGTGTGTGTGTGTGTGTGTGTGTGTGTGTGTGTGTGTGCTGACGTGTAGTCTGCGTCTGTATCTGCGTCACGTAGTGTGTGTGTTTTGCATACTGGGTGCTTGTGTGAGCAATACATTGTGTGTGTGTTGCGCGTAGTGTGTGTGTGTGTGTGGGTTACGCCTGGTGTGTGTGTGTGGGTTACGCCTGGTGTGTGTGTGTGGGTTACGCCTGGTGTGTGTGTGTGGGTTACGCCTGGTGTGTGTGTGTGGGTTACGCCTGGTGTGTGTGTGTGGGTTACACATATGTGTGTGTGTGTGGGTTACACATATTGTGTGTGTGTGTGGGTTACGCATATTGTGTGTGTGTGTGTGGGTTACGCGTAGTGTGTGTGTGGGTTACGCGTAGTGTGTGTGTGGGTTACGCGTAGTGTGTGTGTGGGTGCTGTGTGTGTGTGTGGGTTACCCATAGTGTGTGTGTGTTTGTTACGCATATTGTGTGTGTGTGTGGGTTGTGCATATTGTGTGTCTGTGTGTGTGTGCATGTCGTGTGTGTGTGTGTGTGTGTGTGTGTGTGTGTGTGTGTGTGTGTGTGTGTGTGTGTGTGTGTGTGTGTGTGTGTGTGTGTGTGTGTGTGTGTCAGCGCTATTGAGCAGTGCACTATGTGTAACTCTCCTAAAGTGACTGGCAGCAATGCTGAACAGACCAGATGGATTCCAATGATCTCTGCTGTTTTCACACTGGCTGCTGGAGTTTGTTTACAGGCCGTTTATGGATGGTGGTTCTGCTCTCTGTGTGAGAGAGATCAGGAGCAAGAGAGGACGGGGAGGGAGGGAGGGAGGGAGGGAGAGGAGAGACAGGTAGATGGAGGGGAGAGAGGGAGGGAGGGAGGG
>NW_026288342.1:0-5000 GCF_023373465.1 Oncorhynchus keta
TAGTTGAGGACTGCAGCATCACCTATGGCCTGTGTTCTGGGATAACAACATATTGAATCCTGGGGTAGTTGAGGACTGCAGCATCACCTATGGCTGGCTGTGTTCTGGGATAACAACATATTGAATCCTGGGGTGGTGAGGACTGCAGCATCACCTATGGCTGGCCTGTGTTATGAGATAGCAACTATAGATCTGGGGTAGTTGAGGACTGCAGCATCACCTATGGCTGGCCTGTGTTATGAGATAACAACATATTGAATCCTGGGGTAGTTGAGGACTGCAGCATCACCTATGGCTGGCCTGTGTTCTGGGATAACAACATATTGAATCCTGGGGTAGTTGAGGACTGCAGCATCACCTATGGCTGGCCTGTGTTATGAGATAACAACATATTGAATCCTGGGGTAGTTGAGGTCTGCAGCATCACCTATGGCTGGCCTGTGTTATGAGATAACAACATATTGAATCCTGGGGTAGTTGAGGACTGCAGCATCACCTATGGCTGGCCTGTGTTATGAGATAACAACATATTGAATCCTGGGGTAGTTGAGGACTGCAGCATCACCTATGGCTGGCCTGTGTTATGAGATAACAACATATTGAATCCTGGGGTAGTTGACTGCAGCATCACCTATGGCTGGCCTGTGTTATGGGATAACAACATATTGAATCCTGGTGTAGTTGAGGTCTGCAGCATCACCTATGGCTGGCCTGTGTTATGAGATAACAGCATATTGAATCCTGGGGTAGTTGACTGCAGCATCACCTATGGCTGGCCTGTGTTATGAGATAACAACATATTGAATCCTGGTGTAGTTGAGGTCTGCAGCATCACCTATGGCTGGCCTGTGTTATGAGATAACAACATATTGAATCCTGGGGTAGTTGAGGACTGCAGCATCACCTATGGCTGGCCTGTGTTATGGGATAACAACATATTGAATCCTGGGGTAGTTGAGGACTGCAGCATCACCTATGGCTGGCCTGTGTTATGGGACAACAACATATTGAATCCTGGGGTAGTTGAGGACTGCAGCATCTTTTCTATGGCTGGCCTGTGTTATGAGATAACAACATATTGAATCCTGGGGTAGTTGAGGACTGCAGCATCACCTATGGCTGGCCTGTGTTATGAGATAACAACATATTGAATCCTGGGGTAGTTGAGGACTGCAGCATCACCTATGGCTGGCCTGTGTTATGGGACAACAACATATGTATTGTGATAGTGGGATTGTTTTCTTTTTGGATACAGTATAGTATTCTATGTGGAGTAAATGAATTCAGATCAGTATAGTATTCCATGTGGAGTAAATTAATTCAGATCCAGTATAGTATTCTATGTGGAGTAAATTAATTCAGATCCAGTATAGTATTCCATGTGGAGTAAATTAATTCAGATCCAGTATAGTATTCTATGTGGAGTAAATGATTTCAGATCAGTATAGTATTCCATGTGGAGTAAATGAATTCAGATCCAGTATAGTATTCTATGTGGAGGTGTGTCTGCTGGTCATATAGCTCTGCTGTATAATAGACTGTGAATCCTCTCCCACTGAGATCTGCAGGGCTATTTCAGGGAACAGCAGAAAGACAAGGCTGTGATGTTCTGGACCCAGAGCTCTACTATAACTAACAGCAGGCTGGACCCAGAACTCTACTATAACTAACAGCAGGCTGGACCCAGAACTCTACTATAACTACCAGCAGGCTGGACCAGAACTCTACTATAACTAACAGCAGGCTGGACCCAGAGCTCTACTATAACTGCACCAGCAGGCTGGACCCAGAGCTCTACTATAACTAACAGCAGGCTGGACCCAGAACTCTACTATAACTACCAGCAGGCTGGACCAAGAACTCTACTATAACTACCAGCAGGCTGGACCAGAGCTCTACTATAACTACCAGCAGGCTGGACCAAGAACTCTACTATAACTACCAGCAGGCTGGACCCAGAGCTCTACTATAACTAACAGCAGGCTGGACCCAGAACTCTACTATAACTACCAGCAGGCTGGACCCAGAGCTCTACTATAACTAACAGCAGGCTGGACCCCAGAACTCTACTATAACTAACAGCAGGCTGGACCCAGAACTCTACTATAACTACCAGCAGGCTGGACCCAGAACTCTACTATAACTAACAGCAGGCTGGACCCAGAACTCTACTATAACTACCAGCAGGCTGGACCCAGAGCTCTACTATAACTAACAGCAGGCTGGACCCAGAACTCTACTATAACTACCAGCAGGCTGGACCAAGAACTCTACTATAACTACCAGCAGGCTGGATGAAAGCTCTACTATAACTACCAGCAGGCTGGACCAAGAACTCTACTATAACTACCAGCAGGCTGGACCCAGAGCTCTACTATAACTAACAGCAGGCTGGACCCAGAGCTCTACTATAACTAACAGCAGGCTGGACCCAGAGCTCTACTATAACTAACAGCAGGCTGGACCCAGAACTCTACTATAACTAACAGCAGGCTGGACCCAGAACTCTACTATAACTAACAGCAGGCTGGACCCAGAGCTCTACTATAACTAACAGCAGGCTGGACCCAGAGCTCTACTATAACTAACAGCAGGCTGGACCCAGAGCTCTACTATAACTAACAGCAGGCTGGACCCAGAACTCTACTATAACTAACAGCAGGCTGGACCCAGAGCTCTACTATAACTAACAGCAGGCTGAACCCAGAACTCTACTATAACTAACAGCAGGCTGGACCCAGAGCTCTACTATAACTAACAGCAGGCTGGACCCAGAGCTCTACTATAACTAACAGCAGGCTGGACCCAGAACTACTATAACTAACAGCAGGCTGGACCCAGAGCTCTACTATAACTAACAGCAGGCTGGACCCAGAACTCTACTATAACTAACAGCAGGCTGGACCCAGAGCTCTACTATAACTAACAGCAGGCTGAACCCAGAGCTCTACTATAACTAACAGCAGGCTGGACCCAGAGCTCTACTAGAACTAACTGCAGGCTGGACCCAGAGCTCTACTATAACTAACAACAGGCTGGATCCAGAGCTCTACTATAACTACCAGCAGGCTGGACCCAGAGCTCTACTATAACTACCAGCAGGTTGGACCAGAACTCTACTATAACTAACAGCAGGCTGGACCCAGAGCTCTACTATAACTAACAGCAGGCTGGACCCAGAGCTCTACTATAACTAACAGCAGGCTGGACCCAAAGCTCTACTATAACTAACAGCAGGCTGGACCCAGAGCTCTACTATAACTAACAGCAGGCTGGACCCAGAACTCTACTATAACTAACAGCAGGCTGGACCCAGAACTCTACTATAACTAATAGCAGGCTGGACCCAGAGCTCTACTATAACTAGCATCAGGCTGGACCCAGAGCTCTACTATAACTAACAGCAGGCTGGACCCAGAGCTCTACTATAACTAACAGCAGGCTGGACCCAGAACTCTACTATAACTAACAGGGTCCAGAGCTCTACTATAACTAACAGGGTCCAGAGCTCTACTATAACTTCAGGGTCCAGAGCTCTACTATAACTAGCAGGGTCCAGAGCTCTACTATAACTAACAGGGTCCAGAGCTCTATTATAACTAGCAGGGTCCAGACCTCTACTATAACTAACAGGGTCCAGAGCTCTACTATAACTAACAGGGTCCAGACCTCTACTATAACTATCAGGGTCCAGACCTCTACTATAACTAGCAGGGTCCAGACCTCTACTATAACTATCAGGGTCCAGACCCCTCCCTACTATAACTATCAGGGTCCCAGACCTCTACTATAACTAGCAGGGTCCAGAGCTCTACTATAACTATCAGGGTCCAGACCTCTACTATAACTAACAGAAGAGGAGAATACCACTGTTATGAAAGTACCAGAGGAGATAAAGGAGGAGAATACCCACTGTTATGAAAGTACCAGAGGAGATAAAGGAGGAGAATACCCACTGTTATGAAAGTACCAGAGGAGATAAAGGAGGAGAATACCCACTGTTATGAAAGTACCAGGGAGATAAAGGAGGAGAATACCCACTGTTATGAAAGTACCAGAGGGGATAAGGAGGAGAATACCCACTGTTATGAAAGTACCAGAGGAGATAAAGGAGGAGAATACCCACTGTTATGAAAGTACCAGAGGAGATAAAGGAGGAGAATACCCACTGTTATGAAAGTACCAGAGGAGATAAAGGAGGAGAATACCCACTGTTATGAAAGTAGAGGAGATAAAGGAGGAGAATACCCACTGTTATGAAAGTACCAGAGGAGATAAAGGAGGAGAATACTCACTGTTATGAAAGTACCAGAGGAGATAAAGGAGGAGAATACCCACTGTTATGAAAGTACCAGAGGAGATAAAGGAGGAGAATACCCACTGTTATGAAAGTACCAGAGGAGATAGGAGGAGAATATCACTGAGCATGAAAGTACCAGAGGAGATAAAGGAGGAGAATACCATGTTATGAAAGTACCAGAGGAGATAAAGGAGGAGAATCACTGTTATGAAAGTACCAGAGGAGATAAAGGAGGAGAATACTCCACTGTTATGAAAGTACCAGAGGGGATAAAGGAGGGAGAATACCCACTGTTATGAAAGTACCAGAGGAGATAAAGGAGGAGAATACCCACTGTTATGAAAGTACCAGAGGGGATAAAGGAGGAGAATACCCACTGTTATGAAAGTACCAGAGGAGATAAAGGAGGAGAATACCCACTGTTATGAAAGTACCAGAGGAGATAAAGGAGGAGAATACTCACTGTTATGAAAGTACCAGAGGAGATAAAGGAGGAGAATACCACTGTTATGAAAGTACCAGAGGAGATAAAGGAGGAGAATACCCACTGTTATGAAAGTACCAGAGGAGATAAAGGAGGAGAATATCCACTGTTATGAAAGTACCAGAGGAGATAAAGGAGGAGAATACCACTGTTATGAAAGTACCAGAGGAGATAAAGGAGGAGAATACCCACTGTTATGAAAGTACCAGAGGAGAT
>NW_026288342.1:12500-21282 GCF_023373465.1 Oncorhynchus keta
AGAGACACAGCCTACTGTCTAATGATGAGTCAGAGACAGCTACTGTCTAATGACGAGTCAGAGACACAGCCTGCTGTCTAATGACGAGTCAGAGACACAGCCTGCTGTCTAATGATGAGTCAGAGACACAGCCTGCTGTCTAATGATGAGTCAGAGACACAGCCTGCTGTCTAATGATGAGTCAGAGACACAGCTACTGTCTAATGATGAGTCAGAGACACAGCCTGCTGTCTAATGATGAGTCAGAGACACAGCCTGCTGTCTAATGATGAGTCAGAGACACAGCCTGCTGTCTAATGATGAGTCAGAGACACAGCTACTGTCTAATGATGAGTCAGAGACACAGCCTGCTGTCTAATGATGAGTCAGAGACACAGCCTGCTGTCTAATGATGAGTCAGAGACACAGCCTGCTGTCTAATGATGAGTCAGAGACACAGCCTGCTGTCTAATGATGAGTCAGAGACACAGCTACTGTCTAATGATGAGTCAGAGACACAGCTACTGTCTAATGAGGAGTCAGAGACAGCCTGCTGCCTAATGATGAGTCAGAGACACAGCCTGCTGTCTAATGATGAGTCAGAGACACAGCCTGCTGTCTAATGATGAGTCAGAGACACAGCCTGCTGCCTAATGATGAGTCAGAGACACAGCCTGCTGTCTAATGATGAGTCAGAGACACAGCCTGCTGTCTAATGATGAGTCAGAGACACAGCCTGCTGTCTAATGATGAGTCAGAGACACAGCCTGCTGTCTAATGATGAGTCAGAGACACAGCCTGCTGTCTAATGATGAGTCAGGAGACACAGCTACTGTCTAATGATGAGTCAGAGACACAGCTACTGTCTAATGATGAGTCAGAGACACAGCTGCTGTCTAATGATGAGTCAGAGACACAGCCTGCTGTCTAATGATGAGTCAGAGACACAGCTACTGTCTAATGAGGAGTCAGAGACACAGCTACTGTCTAATGAGGAGTCAGAGACACAGCCTGCTGTCTAATGATGAGTCAGAGACACAGTCTGCTGTCTAATTGATTAGTCAGAGACAGCTACTGTCTAATGATGAGTCAGAGACACAGCCTGCTGTCTAATTGATTAGTCAGAGACAGCTACTGTCTAATGATGAGTCAGAGACACAGTCTGCTGTCTAATTGATTAGACAGAGACAGCTACTGTCTAATGATGAGTCAGAGACACAGTGCTGTCTAATTGATTAGTCAGAGACACAGCCTACTGTCTAATGATGAGTCAGAGACAGCTACTGTCTAATGATGAGTCAGAGACACAGCCTGCTGTCTAATGATGAGTCAGAGACAGCTACTGTCTAATGATGAGTCAGAGACACAGCCTGCTGTCTAATGATGAGTCAGAGACACAGTCTGCTGTCTAATTGATTAGTCAGAGACAGCTACTGTCTAATGATGAGTCAGAGACAGCTACTGTCTAATGATGAGTCAGAGACACAGCCTGCTGTCTAATGATGAGTCAGAGACACAGTCTGCTGTCTAATTGATTAGTCAGGAGCACAGTCTGCTGTCTAATTGATTAGACAGAGACAGCTACTGTCTAATGATGAGTCAGAGACACAGCCTGCTGTCTAATGATGAGTCAGAGACACAGCCTACTGTCTAATGATGAGTCAGAGACAGCTACTGTCTAATGATGAGTCAGAGACAGCCTGCTCCACTCCTCTCCGTTCCAGCACAGCCTCCTCTACGAAGCGCCCAGTTCTCTAACAATCAGTCAGGTGAAAAGAGGGTTGGTCCGTTCGCACATCTTGTGTTGTTCCAGGAGCATAGGTAGAAATAACTCCTTATACGACAATTAAACTCCCAACTCTACACCGTGTTTTTGTGTTTCAATGGATCTCTATTGAGCATACGATCAACCTTAACCTCTTGATGTCATCAACCAGTCCTTCACCCTGGCAGAACCATGACCTCCCTCTCTTCTCTCTCTGCAGCTGCTGCCCTGGGGAACCTTGTGTCGGACCTGGCTGGACTCGGGTAAGAAAAGGCAGATCAAACCAATCGTCTGTTTGGGCTGATACAGTCCCTGGGGGAGTCATATTGTAGTCGCTATAGGAAGATTGCTACAGTCCCTGTTAGCATCCTATTGTAGTCGCTATAGGAAGATTGCTACAGTCCCTGTTAGCATCCTATTGTAGTCGCTATAGGAAGATTGCTACAGTCCCTGTTAACATCCTATTGTAGCTGCTATAGGAAGATTTCTACAGTCCCTGTTAGCATCCTATTGTAGCTGCTATAGGAAGATTGCTACAGTCCCTGTTAGACTTCTTCATCCTATTGTAGTCGCCATAGGAAGATTGCTGGAGAGAGGTTAATGACTAAGTCCTAATGTGGTCCTCTAACCTGAGAACTTTCCAGACTTCTTCATAACCTGTGAGAACTGATTATTTGCGGAAACTGAACAACTGCAAAAAAAAGACTACCTGGAGAGAATGCTGCCAGGGATGAAACAATGTAATTATGGAGGGTTAATAAACATGAAACCTGATCCTCTAACCTGTCAGGATGAAACAGTACCCTCTAACCTGTCAGGGATGAAACTGGAGAGAGATTAATGATGCCCTCTAACCTGTCAGGATGAAACTGGAGACCTGAGGTTAATGATGTCCTCTAACCTGTCAGGATGAAACTGGAGAGGAGAATGTCCTCTAACCTGTCAGGATTAAACTGGAGAGAGATTAATGATCCTCTAACCTGTCAGGATGAAACAGATGATTAATGATGTCCTCTAACCTGTCAGGATGAAACTGGAAAGGTCAATGATGTCCTCTAAGGTTAATGATGTCCTCTAACCTGTCAGGATGAAACTGGAGAGAGATTAATGATGTCCTCTAACCTGTCAGGATGAAACTGGAGAGAGGTTAATGATGTCCTCTAACCTGTCAGGATGAAACTGGAGAGAGATTAATGATGCCCTCTAACCTGTCAGGATGAAACTGGAGAGAGATTAATGATGTCCTCTAACCTGTCAGGATGAAACTGGAGACCTGGAGGTTAATGATGTCCTCTAACCTGTCAGGATGAAACTGGAAAGAATGATGCCCTCTAACCTGTCAGGATGAAACTGGAGAGATTAATGATGCCCTCTAACCTGTCAGGATGAAACTGGAGAAAGGTTAAATGTCCTCTAACCTGATTAATGATGTCCCTCTAACCTGTCAGGATGAAACTGGAAGGAGAGAGGTTAATGATGCCCTCTAACCTGTCAGGATGAAACTGGAGAAGGTTAATGATGTCCTCTAACCTGTCAGGATGAACCTGGAGAGAGATTAATGATGCCCTCTAACCTGTCAGGATGAAACTGGAGAGAGATTGTGATGCCCTCTAACCTGTCAGGATGAAACTGGAGAGAGATTAATGATGCCCTCTAACCTGTCAGGATGAAACTGGAGAGATCAATGATGTCCTCTAACCTGTCAGGATGAAACTGGAAGATTAATGATGCCCTCTAACCTGTCAGGATGAAACTGGAAAAGGTTAATGATGTCCTCTAACCTGGATGAAACTGGGAGAGGTTAATGATGTCCTCTAACCTGTCAGGATGAAACTGGAGAGGTTAATGATGTCCTCTAACCTGTCAGGATGAAACTGGAGAGAGATGAATGATGTCCTCTAACCTGTCAGGATGAAACTGGAGAGAGATTAATGTGCCCTCTAACCTGTCAGGATGAAACTGGAGAGGAGATGATGCCCTCTAACCTGTCAGGATGAAACTGGAGAGAGGTTAATGATGTCCTCTAACCTGTCAGGATGAAACTGGAGAGAGATTAATGATGTCCTCTAACCTGTCAGGATGAAACTGGAGAGAGATTAATGATGCCCTCTAACCTGTCAGGATGAAACTGGAGAGAGGTTAATGATGTGCCCTCTAACCTGTCAGGATGAAACCTCTAACCTGTCAGGATGAAACTTAATGATGTCCTCTAACCTGTCAGATGAAACTAGTGATGTCCTCTAACCTGTCAGGATGAAACTGGAGAGAGGTTAATGATGTCCTCTAACCTGTCAGGATGAAACAGGTTAATGATGTCCTCTAACCTGTCAGGATGAACCTGGAGAGAGTCCTCTAATTAATGATGTCCTCTAACCTGTCAGGATGAAACTGGGAGAGAGATTAATGATGCCCTCTAACCTGTCAGGATGAACTGGAGAGAGGTAATGATGCCCTCTAACCTGTCAGGATGAAACTGGAGAAAGGTTAATGATGCCCTAACCTGTCAGGTTGAAACTGGAAGAGACAGAGGAAATTAAGTCCTCCTAACCTGTCAGGATGAAACTGGAGAGAAAGTTGTGATGTCCTCTAACCTGTCAGGATGAAACTGGAGAAAGAGTTAATGATGTCCTCTAACCTGTCAGGTTGAAACTGGAAGGTTAATGATGTCCTCTAACCTGTCAAGGATGAAACTGGAGAGAGGTTAATGATGTCCTCTAACCTGTCAGGATGAACCTGGAGAGAGGTTAATGATGCCCTCTAACCTGTCAGGATGAAACTGGAGAGAGATTAATGATGCCCTCTAACCTGTCAGGATGAAACTGGAGAGAGGTTAATGATGCCCTCTAACCTGTCAGGATTAAACTGGAGAGGTTAATGATGTAATGATGTCCTCTAACCTGTCAGGTTGAAACTGGAGAGAGATTAATGATGTCCTCTAACCTGTCAGGATGAAACTGGAGAGAGGTTAATGATGTCCTCTAACCTGTCAGGATGAAACTGGAGAGAGGTTAATGATGTCCCTCTAACCTGTCAGGATGAAACTGGAGAGAAGGTTAATGATGTCCCTCCTAACCTGTCAGGATGAAACTGGAGAGAGATTAATGATGCCCTCTAACCTGTCAGGATGAAACTGGAGAGAGGTTAATGATGTCCTCTAACCTGTCAGGATGAAACTGGAGATTAGAGTGTCCTCTAACCTTAATGATGATCCCTCTAACCTGTCAGGATGAAACTGGAGAGAGGTTAATGATGTCCTCTAACCTGTCAGGATGAAACTGGAGAGAGGTTAATGATGTCCTCTAACCTGTCAGGATGAAACTGGAGAGAGGTTAATGATGCCCTCTAACCTGTCAGGATGAACCTGGAGAGAATTAATGATGCCCCTCCTAACCTGTCAGGGGATGAAACTGGAGAGAGATTAATGATGCCCTCTAACCTGTCAGGATGAAACTGGAGAAAGGTTAATGATGTCCTCTAACCTGTCAGGATGAAACTGGAGAGAGATTAATGATGCCCTCTAACCTGTCAGGATGAAACTGGAGAGGTTAATGATGTCCTCTAACCTGTCAGGATGAAACTGGAGAAGAGGTTAATGATGTCCTCTAACCTGTCAGGATGAAACTGGAGAGAGATTAATGATGTCCTCTAACCTGTCAGGATGAAACTGGAAGAGGTTAATGATGTCCTCTAACCTGTCCAGGATGAAACTGTTAATGATGTCCTCCTAACCTGTCAGGATGAAACTAATGATGCCCTCTAACCTGTCAGGATGAAACTGGAGAGAGGTTAATGATCTCCTCCTAACCTGTCAGGATGAAACTGGAGAGATTAATGATGTCCTCTAACCTGTCAGGATGAAACTGGAGAGAGATTAATGATGTCCTCTAACCTGTCAGGATGAAACTGGAGAGATTAATGATGCCCTCTAACCTGTCAGGATGAAACTGGAGAGATTAATGATGCCCTCTAACCTGATCAGGATGAAACTGGAGGTTGAAACTGGAGGTTAATGATGTCCTCTAACCTGTCAGGATGAAACTGGAGAGAGGTTAATGATGTCCTCTAACCTGTCAGGATGAAACTGATTAATGATGTCCTCTAACCTGTCAGGATGAACCTAAGTGTGATGCCCTCTAACCTGTCAGGATGAAACTGGAGAGAGGTTAATGATGTCCTCTAACCTGTCAGGATGAAACTGGAGAGAGATTAATGATGTCCCTCTAACCTCAGGATGAAACAGGATGATGTCCTCTAACCTGGATGAAACTGGAGAGGTTAATGATGTCCTCTAACCTGTCAGGATGAAACTGGAGAGAGGTTAATGATGTCCTCTAACCTGTCAGGATGAAACTGGAGAGAGTTAATGATGTCTCTAACCTGTCAGGATGAAACTGGAGAGGTTAATGATGTCCTCTAACCTGTCAGGATGAAACTGGAGAGAGGTTAATGATGTCCCTCTAACCTGTCAGGATGAAACTGGAGAGAGGTTAATGATGCCCTCTAACCTGTCAGGATGAAACTGGAGAGAGGTTAATGATGTCCTCTAACCTGTCCAGGGATGAAACTGGAGAGAGATTAATGATGCCCTCTAACCTGTCAGGATGAAACTGGAGAGAGATTAATGATGTCCTCTAACCTGCCAGGATGAAACTGGGAGAGGTTAATGATGTCCCTCTAACCTGTCAGGATGAACCTGGAGAGAGATTAATGATGTCCTCTAACCTGTCAGGATGAAACTGGAGAGAGGTTAATGATGTCCTCTAACCTGTCAGGATGAAACTGGAGAGAGGTTAATGATGTCCTCTAACCTCAGGATGAACCAGGTTAATGAAACTGGAGAAACTGGAGATTAATGATGTCCTCTAACCTGTAACCAGGATGAAACTGGAGAGATTAATGATGTCCTCTAACCTGTCAGGGATGAAACTGGAGAGGTTGCTAATTATCCTCTAACCTGTCAGGATGAAACTGGAGAGAGGTTAATGATGCCCTCCTAACCTGTCAGGATGAAACTGGAAGATTAATGATGCCCTCTAACCTGTTAATGATGTCCTCTAACCTGTCAGGATGAAACTGGAGAGAGGTTAATGATGTCCTCTAACCTGTCAGGATGAAACTGGAGAGAGGTTAATGATGTCCTCTAACCTGTCAGGATGAAACTGGAGAGAGGTTAATGATGTCCTCTAACCTGTCAGGATGAACCTGGAGAGAGATTAATGATGTCCTCTAACCTGTCAGGATGAAACTGGAGAGAGAGATTAATGATGTCCTCTAACCTGCCAGGATGAAACTGGAGAGAGATTAATGATGTCCTCTAACCTGTCAGGATGAAACTGGGAGAGGTTAATGATGTCCTCTAACCTGTCAGGATGAAACTGGAAGTGTTAATGATGTCCTCTAACCTGTCAGGATGAAACTGGAGAGAGATTAATGATGTCCTCTAACCTGTCAGGATGAACCTGGAGAGAGGTTAATGATGTCCTCTAACCTGATGAAACTGGAGAGAGGTTAATGATGTCTCTCTAACCTGTCAGGATGAAAGAGGTTAATGATGTCCTCTAACCTGTCAGGATGAAACTGGAGAGAGGAGTTAATGATGTCCTCTAACCTGTCAGGATGAAACTGGAGAGGTTAATGATGTCCCTCTAACCTGTCAGGATGAAACTGGAGAGAGATTAATGATGTCCTCTAACCTGTCAGGATGAAACTGGAGAGAGGTGATGTCCTCTAACCTGTCAGGATGAAACTGGAGAGAGGTTAATGATGTCCTCTAACCTGTCAGGATGAAACTGGAGAGAGGTTAATGATGTCCTCTAACCTGTCAGGATGAAACTGGAGAGAGGTTAATGATGTCCTCTAACCTGTCAGGATGAAACTGGAGAGATTAATGATGTCCTCTAACCTGTCAGGATGAAACTGGAGAGAGATTAATGATGTCCTCTAACCTGCCAGGATGAAACAGAGAGGTTAATGATGTCCTCTAACCTGTCAGGATGAAACTGGAGAGGTTAATGATGTCCTCTAACCTGTCAGGATGAAACTGGAAGAAGATTAATGATGTCCTCTAACCTGTCCAGGATGAAACTGGAGAGAGATTAATGATGTCCTCTAACCTGTCAGGATGAAACTGGAGAGAGGTTAATGATGTCCTCTAACCTGTCAGGATGAAACTGGAGAGAGGTTAATGATGTCCTCTAACCTGTCAGGATGAAACTGGAGAGAGATTAATGATGTCCTCTAACCTGTCAGGATGAAACTGGAAGGTTAATGATGTCCTCTAACCTGTCCAGGATGAAACTGGAGAGAGGTTAATGATGTCCTCTAACCTGTCCAGGATGAAACTGGAGAGAGATTAATGATGTCCTCTAACCTGTCAGGATGAAACTGGAGAGAGGTTAATGATGCCCTCTAACCTGCCAGGATGAAACTGGAGAAGAGATTAATGATGTCCTCTAACCTGTCAGGATGAACCTGGAGAGAGGTTAATGATGTCCTCTAACCTGTCAGGATGAAACTGGAGATTAGTCTAATCAGGATAATGATGTCCTCTAACCTATCAGGATGAAACTGGAGAGAGGTTCATGATGTCCTCTCCTAACCTGTCAGGATGAACCTGGAGAGAGGTTAGCCAGTGTCCTCTAACCTGTGAAACTGGAGGATGAAACTGGAGAGAGGTTAATGATGTCCTCTAACCTGTCAGGATGAAACTGGAGAGAGATTAATGATGCCCTCTAACCTGTCAGGATGAACCTGGAGAGAGATTAATGATGTCCTCTAACCTGTCCAGGATGAACCTGGGAGAGAGATTAATGATGTCCTCTAACCTGTCAGGATGAAACTGGAGAGAGGTTAGTGATGTCCTCTAACCTGTCAGGATGAAACTGGAGAGAGAGTTAATGATGTCCTCTAACCTGTCAGGATGAAACTGGAGAAGAGGTTAATGATGTCCTCTAACCTGTCAGGATGAAACTGGAGAGAGATTAATGATGTCCTCTAACCTGTCAGGATGAAACTGGAGAGAGGTTAATGATGTCCTCT
>NW_026288343.1:0-8800 GCF_023373465.1 Oncorhynchus keta
CCAGCTGTAGTCTAACCTGCCCCAGTTGTAATATAACCTGCCCCAGCTGTAATCCAACCTGTCCCAGCTGTAATCCCAGCTGTAATCCAACCTGCCCAAGATGTAATCCAACCTGCCCCAGCTGTAATCCCAGCTGTACTCCAACCTGCCCCAGCTGTAATCCCAGCTGTAATCCGTTTGCCCAGCTGTAATCCCAGCTGCCCCAGCTGTAATCCCAGCTGTAATTCAACCTGCCCCAGCTGTAATCCAACCTGCCCCAGCTGTAATCCCAGCTGTAATCCAACCTGCCCCAGCTGTAATCCCAGCTGTACTATCCTGCCCCAGCTGTAATCCCAGCTGTACTCCAACCTACCCCAGCTGTAATCCCAGCTGTACCCAACCTGCCCCAGCTGTAATCCCAGCTGTAATCCCAGCTGTAATCCAACCTGCCCCAGCTGTAATCCAACCTGCCCCAGCTGTAATCCCAGCTGTACTCCAACCTGCCCCAGCTGTAATCCAACCTGCCCCAGCTGTAATCCCAGATGTAATCCAACCTGCCCCAGCTGTAATCCAACCTGCCCCAGCTGTAATCCCAGCTGTAATCCAACCTGCCCCAGCTGTAATCCCAGCTGTACTCCAACCTGCCCAGCTGTAATCCAACCTGCCCCAGCTGTAATCCCAGCTGTAATCCAACCAGCCCCAGCTGTAATCCCAGCTGTACTCCAACCTGCCCCAACTGTAATCCAACTTGCCCCAGCTGTAATCCCAGCTGTAATCCAACCCGCCCCAGCTGTAATCCAACCTGCCCCTGCTGTAATCCACCCTGCCCCAGCTGTAATCCCAGTTGTAATCCAACCTGCCCCAGCTGTAATCCCAGTTGTAATCCAACCTGCCCCAGCTGTAATCCCAGCTGTAATCCAACCTGCCCCAGCTGTAATCCCAGCTGTACTCCAACCTGCCCCAGCTGTAATCCAAACCTGCCCCTGCTGTAATCCAACCTGCCCCAGCTGTAATCCCAGCTGTAATCCAACCTGCCCCAGTTGTAATCCCAGCTGTACCCAACCTGCCCCAGCTGTAATCCCAGTTGTAATCCAACCTACTCCCAGCTGTAATCCCAGTTGTAATCCAACCTACCCCAAATGTAATCCAACCTGCCCCAGCTGTAATCCCAGCTGTAATCCAAACCTGCCCCAGCTGTAATCCCAGCTGTAATCCAACCTGCCCCAGCTGTAATCCAACCTGTCCCAGTTGTAATCCCAGTTGTAATCCAACCTGCCCCAGCTGTAATCCAACCTGTCCCAGTTGTAATCCCAGCTGTAATCCAACCTGCCCCAGCTGTAATCCCAGCTGCCCCAGCTGTAATCCCAGCTGTAATCCAACCTGCCCCAGCTGTAATCCAACCTGCCCCAGCTGTAATCCCAGCTGTACTCCAACCTGCCCCAGCTGTAATCCCAGCTGAAATCCCATCTGTACTCCAACCTGCCCCAGCTGTAATCCCAGCTGTAATCCAACCTGCCCCAGCTGTAATCCAACCTGCCCCAGCTGTAATCCCAGCTGTACTCCAACCTGCCCCAGCTGTAATCCCAGATGTAATCCAACCTGCCCAACTGTAATCCAACCTGCCCCAGCTGTAATCCACCCTGCCCCAGCTGTAATCCCAGCTGTAATCCAACCTGCCCCAGCTGTAATCCCAGCTGTACTCCAACCTGCCCCAGCTGTAATCGAACCTGCCCCAGCTGTAATCCCAGCTGTAATCCAACCTGCCCCAGCTGTAATCCCAGCTGTACTCCAACCTGCCCCAACTGTAATCCAACCTGCCCCAGCTGTAATCCCAGCTGTAATCCAACCTGCCCCACTTGTAATATAACCTGCCCCTGCTGTAATCCCAGCTGTAATCCAACCTGCCCCAGTTGTAATATAACCTGCCCCTGCTGTAATCCCAGCTGTAATCCAACCTGCCACAGTTGTAATATAACCTGCCCCAGCTGTAATCGAACCTGCCCCAGCTGTAATCCCAGCTGTAATCCAACCTGTCCCCAGCTGTAATCCCAGCTGTAATCCAACCTGCCCCAGCTGTAATCCCAGCTGTAATCCAACCTGCCCCAGCTGTAATCCCAGCTGTACTCCAACCTACCCCAGCTGTAATCCCAGCTGTACTCCAACCTACCCAGCTGTAATCCCAGCTGTACTCCAACCTGCCCCAGCTGTAATCCCAGCTGTAAGGGAATACCCCTGTATTGGACAAAAATGAATGGCAAGTCATTGGCATCGGACAAACCATATACACATTGGCCAATACCACCCAATTCGGCGTTGATTCATCCAAAGTGTATTGCAAATGCCATATGGCAATTGCCAGTTGTAACACTTTAAAAATTCAACAGGGGGCAAATGCGCTCCACCGGGGTTTTTCATATTGGATATGTAACCCAAATGAATGTCCAAAAGTAAAATTTTGAAAAAATGAAATTTTTTTCAAAAACTTATCACCCCTTAAAAAGTGCTTTCTGGACCGTTTTTCGAAATTCTTTCGATTTTTTTGTCAATTACACATGTGTAAGAACTGTATGAATATACTTTTGTCCAATTTTATTATCATAATTTTTTTTTAATTTTTTTATATGCGCATATGAATATGTTTTGTCCAATTCCAATATGATTTCATAGGAAGTCAAAAGTCAAAAGTCAAAAATGTCAAAATTTTGTAAAAACTTCACACACCCATAAAAAGTGCTTTCTGGACCGTTTTTGAAATTCTTCGATTTTTTGTCAATTACACATGTGTAAGAACTGTATGAATATACTTTTGTCCAATTTTATTATCATAATTTTTTTTTTTTTTTTTACATGCGCATAAGGAATATGTTTTGTCCAATTCCAATATGATTTCATAGGAAGTCAAAAGTCAAAAGTCAAAAATGTCAAAATTTTGTAAAAACTTCACACACCCTTAAAAAAAGTGCTTTCTGGACCGTTTTTTGAAATTCTTTCAATTTTTTTGTCAATTACACATGTGTAAGAACTGTATGAATATACTTTTGTCCAATTTTATTATCATATTTTTTTATATATTTTTTTAAATTGTGCATAGGATTTTTTTGTGGGCCAAATGACGTAAGAAATTTGACATGCTCAAAAATCCTGCAGAAATGCAAAATTGACTGGCCTGATGAACTCGGGATGGCCGGGCAGTGATAGTTGTTCCTTTCCATCACTCGTTGTGTTGACTTCATCATGTCCATTTTGTGATGTTTTTCACTATATAATCATATTGCAAGTGCACGTGCATTTGCAATATGTTTCAATGTGCATTTACCATATGAAATTTGACCTTGCTCAAAAATGCAAAATTGACTGGTCTGATGAACACAGGATGGCCGAGCAGTGATAGTTGTACATTTCCATCACTCGTTGTGTTGATTTCATCATCTCCGTTAGGTGATGTTGTTTCACTATAGAATCATATTGTAAGTGCACGTGCATTTGCAATATGTTTCAATGTGCATTTACCATATGAAATTTGACCTTGCTCAAAAATGCAAAATTGACTGGTCTGATGAACACAGGATGGCCGAGCAGTGAGAGTTGTACCTTTCCATCACTGTTGTGTTGATTTCATCATGTCCATTTGTTTATGTTTTCTCACTTTTGCAAAGTCACTGTGCATTTGCAATATGGTTCAATGGGCAGGTACCATCACGAATTTGTCATGCTATAAAATCCTGCAGGAATGTGAAATTGACTGGCCTGATGAACACAGGATGGCCTGGCAGTGATAGTTGTTCCTTTCCATCACTCGTTGTGTTGATTTCATCATGTCCATTAGGTGATGTTTTTCACTATAGAATCATATTGCAAATGCACGCGCATTGTTGTGCAACTGGTAACCCAAAATAAAAATATGGTTGTAAATGCATTTACCGGTCAATTTAATGGTCGCTATGGGAACACAGGATGGCCGGGCAGTGATAGTTGTACATTTCCATCCGTTGTGTTGATTTCATCATGTCCATTAAATTATTCTGATGATACGCATTTTACACTGGTGATAGAATCATGCTGGTAACGCAAAATATGTTTCAATGTGCATTTACCATATGAAATTTGACATGCTCAAAAATGCAAAATTGACTGGTCTGATGGACACAGGATGGCCGAGCAGTGATAGTTGTACATTTCCATCACTCGTTGTGTTGATTTCATCATGTCCATTAGGTGATGTTTTTCACTATAGAATCATATTGCAAATGCACGTGCATTGTTGTGCAACTGGTAACCCAAAAATAAAAATATGGTTGTAAATGCATTTACCGGTCATTCTGATATTAATGCTCGCTATGGGAACACAGGATGGCCGGGCAGTGATAGTTGTACATTTCCATCACTCGTTGTGTTGATTTCATCATGTCCATTAGGTGATGTTTTTACACTATAGAATCATATTGCAAGTGCGCGCGCATTTGCAATATGTTTCAATGTGCATTTACCATATGAAATTTGACATGCTCAAAAATGCAAAATTGACTGGTCTGATGGACACAGGATGGCCGAGCAGTGATAGTTGTACATTTCCATCACTCGTTGTGTTGATTTCATCATGTCCATTAGGTGATGTTTTTTCACTATAGAATCATATTGCAAATGCACGTGCATTGTTGTGCAACTGGTAACCCAAAAATAAAAATATGGTTGTAAATGCATTTACCGGTCATTCTGATATTAATGCTCGCTATGGGAACACAGGATGGCCGGGCAGTGATAGTTGTACATTTCCATCACTCGTTGTGTTGATTTCATCATGTCCATTAGGTGATGTTTTTACTATAGAATCATATTGCAAGTGCACGCGCATTTGCAATATGTTTCAATGTGCATTTACCATATGAGGTGACATGCTCAAAATGCAAAATTGACTGGTCTGATGGACACAGGATGGCGAGCAGTGATAGTTGTACATTTCCATCACTCGTTGTGTTGTTTCATCATGTCCATTAGGTGATGTTTTCACTATAGAATCATATTGCAAATGCACGTGCATTGTTGTGCAACTGGTAACCCAAAAATAAAAATATGGTTGTAAATGCATTTACCGGTCATTCTGATATTAATGCTCGCTATGGGAACACAGGATGGCCGGGCAGTGATAGTTGTACATTTCCATCACTCGTTGTGTTGATTTCATCATGTCCATTAGGTGATGTTTTTACACTATAGAATCATATTGCAAGTGCGCGCGCATTTGCAATATGTTTCAATGTGCATTTACCATATGAAATTTGACATGCTCAAAAATGCAAAATTGACTGGTCTGATGGACACAGGATGGCCGAGCAGTGATAGTTGTACATTTCCATCACTCGTTGTGTTGATTTCATCATGTCCATTAGGTGATGTTTTTTCACTATAGAATCATATTGCAAATGCACGTGCATTGTTGTGCAACTGGTAACCCAAAAATAAAAATATGGTTGTAAATGCATTTACCGGTCATTCTGATATTAATGCTCGCTATGGGAACACAGGATGGCCGGGCAGTGATAGTTGTACATTTCCATCACTCGTTGTGTTGATTTCATCATGTCCATTAGGTGATGTTTTTACACTATAGAATCATATTGCAAGTGCGCGCGCATTTGCAATATGTTTCAATGTGCATTTACCATATGAAATTTGACATGCTCAAAAATGCAAAATTGACTGGTCTGATGGACACAGGATGGCCGAGCAGTGATAGTTGTACATTTCCATCACTCGTTGTGTTGATTTCATCATGTCCATTAGGTGATGTTTTTTCACTATAGAATCATATTGCAAATGCACGTGCATTGTTGTGCAACTGGTAACCCAAAAATAAAAATATGGTTGTAAATGCATTTACCGGTCATTCTGATATTAATGCTCGCTATGGGAACACAGGATGGCCGGGCAGTGATAGTTGTACATTTCCATCACTCGTTGTGTTGATTTCATCATGTCCATTAGGTGATGTTTTTACACTATAGAATCATATTGCAAGTGCGCGCGCATTTGCAATATGTTTCAATGTGCATTTACCATATGAAATTTGACATGCTCAAAAATGCAAAATTGACTGGTCTGATGGACACAGGATGGCCGAGCAGTGATAGTTGTACATTTCCATCACTCGTTGTGTTGATTTCATCATGTCCATTAGGTGATGTTTTTCACTATAGAATCATATTGCAAATGCACGTGCATTGTTGTGCAACTGGTAACCCAAAAATAAAAATATGGTTGTAAATGCATTTACCGGTCATTCTGATATTAATGCTCGCTATGGGAACACAGGATGGCCGGGCAGTGATAGTTGTACATTTCCATCACTCGTTGTGTTGATTTCATCATGTCCATTAGGTGATGTTTTTACACTATAGAATCATATTGCAAGTGCGCGCGCATTTGCAATATGTTTCAATGTGCATTTACCATATGAAATTTGACATGCTCAAAAATGCAAAATTGACTGGTCTGATGGACACAGGATGGCCGAGCAGTGATAGTTGTACATTTCCATCACTCGTTGTGTTGATTTCATCATGTCCATTAGGTGATGTTTTTCACTATAGAATCATATTGCAAATGCACGTGCATTGTTGTGCAACTGGTAACCCAAAAATAAAAATATGGTTGTAAATGCATTTACCGGTCATTCTGATATTAATGCTCGCTATGGGAACACAGGATGGCCGGGCAGTGATAGTTGTACATTTCCATCACTCGTTGTGTTGATTTCATCATGTCCATTAGGTGATGTTTTTACACTATAGAATCATATTGCAAGTGCGCGCGCATTTGCAATATGTTTCAATGTGCATTTACCATATGAAATTTGACATGCTCAAAAATGCAAAATTGACTGGTCTGATGGACACAGGATGGCCGAGCAGTGATAGTTGTACATTTCCATCACTCGTTGTGTTGATTTCATCATGTCCATTAGGTGATGTTTTTCACTATAGAATCATATTGCAAATGCACGTGCATTGTTGTGCAACTGGTAACCCAAAAATAAAAATATGGTTGTAAATGCATTTACCGGTCATTCTGATATTAATGCTCGCTATGGGAACACAGGATGGCCGGGCAGTGATAGTTGTACATTTCCATCACTCGTTGTGTTGATTTCATCATGTCCATTAGGTGATGTTTTTACACTATAGAATCATATTGCAAGTGCGCGCGCATTTGCAATATGTTTCAATGTGCATTTACCATATGAAATTTGACATGCTCAAAAATGCAAAATTGACTGGTCTGATGGACACAGGATGGCCGAGCAGTGATAGTTGTACATTTCCATCACTCGTTGTGTTGATTTCATCATGTCCATTAGGTGATGTTTTTCACTATAGAATCATATTGCAAATGCACGTGCATTGTTGTGCAACTGGTAACCCAAAAATAAAAATATGGTTGTAAATGCATTTACCGGTCATTCTGATATTAATGCTCGCTATGGGAACACAGGATGGCCGGGCAGTGATAGTTGTACATTTCCATCACTCGTTGTGTTGATTTCATCATGTCCATTAGGTGATGTTTTTACACTATAGAATCATATTGCAAGTGCGCGCGATTTGCAATATGTTTCAATGTGCATTTACCATATGAAATTTGACATGCTCAAAAATGCAAAATTGACTGGTCTGATGGACACAGGATGGCCGAGCAGTGATAGTTGTACATTTCCATCACTCGTTGTGTTGATTTCATCATGTCCATTAGGTGATGTTTTTCACTATAGAATCATATTGCAAATGCACGTGCATTGTTGTGCAACTGGTAACCCAAAAATAAAAATATGGTTGTAAATGCATTTACCGGTCATTCTGATATTAATGCTCGCTATGGGAACACAGGATGGCCGGGCAGTGATAGTTGTACATTTCCATCACTCGTTGTGTTGATTTCATCATGTCCATTAGGTGATGTTTTACACTATAGAATCATATTGCAAGTGCGCGCGCATTTGCAATATGTTTCAATGTGCATTTACCATATGAAATTTGACATGCTCAAAAATGCAAAATTGACTGGTCTGATGGACACAGGATGGCCGAGCAGTGATAGTTGTACATTTCCATCACTCGTTGTGTTGATTTCATCATGTCCATTAGGTGATGTTTTTTCACTATAGAATCATATTGCAAATGCACGTGCATTGTTGTGCAACTGGTAACCCAAAAATAAAAATATGGTTGTAAATGCATTTACCGGTCATTCTGATATTAATGCTCGCTATGGGAACACAGGATGGCCGGGCAGTGATAGTTGTACATTTCCATCACTCGTTGTGTTGATTTCATCATGTCCATTTGTTTATGTTTTCTCACTTTTGCAAAGTCACTGTGCATTTGCAATATGGTTCAATGGGCAGGTACCATCACGAATTTGTCATGCTATAAAAATCCTGCAGGAATGTGAAATTGACTGGCCCGATGAACTCGGGATAGCTGGGCAGTGATTCTGGTTCATCTCCATGGCTCGTTAGGGTTGATTTCAGAATGTCACTTTTGGTGATGGTCCCTCTCCGTTTAAACATATTGCTAATGTACAAAAGTCAACTAGCAAGTCAGTGTCCATCAGTCAATTAGATGTCATTTTGACACCAAACTGATACCAATTGACACCAAACCCACTTTTTCCAACTCATTTAGAAGCCAACTATCATATATGTCAGAGCAGGCCCATAATTCACAGCGCCTTTAGTTTAAAACATAATAAAAACGTAAAACACATAGTTACGTTCTAGCTGCGGGTCCAGGTCAGACATTATGTGAAGGCCTATGTGAGCGACCCC
>NW_026288344.1:0-5929 GCF_023373465.1 Oncorhynchus keta
TTACATTTAAGTCATTTAGCAGACGCTCTTATCAGAGCGACTTACAAATTGGTGCATTCACCTTATGACATCGAGTGGAACAGCCACTTTACAATAGTGCATCTAAATCTTTTAAGGAAGTGAGAAGGATTACTTTATCCTATCCTAGGTATTCCTTAAGGAGGTGGGGTTTCAGGTGTCTCCGGAAGGTGGTGATTGACTCCGCTGTCCTGGCGTCGTGAGGGAGTTTGTTCCACCATTGGGGGGCCAGAGCAGCGAACAGTTTTGACTGGGCTGAGCGGGAACTGTACTTCCTCAGTGGTAGGGAGGCGAGCAGGCCAGAGGTGGATGAACGCAGTGCCCTTGTTTGGGTGTAGGGCCTGATCAGAGCCTGGAGGTACTGAGGTGCCGTTCCCCTCACAGCTCCGTAGGGCAAGCACCATGGTCTTGTAGCGGATGCGAGCTTCAACTGGAAGCCAGTGGAGAGAGCGGAGGAGCGGGGTGACGTGAGAGAACTTGGGAAGAGTTGAACACCAGACGGGCTGCGGCGTTCTGGATGAGTTGTAGGGGTTTTAACGGCACAGGCAGAGAGCCCAGCCAACAGCGAGTTGCAGTAATCAGGCGGGGAGATGACAGTACCTGGATTAGGGCCTGCGCCGCTTCCTGGTGTGAGCAGGGTCGTACTCTGCGGATGTTGTAAACATGAACCTACGAGGCGGGCCACCGCCTTGATGTTAGTTGAGAAACGACAGAAGGTGTTGTCCAGGATCACGCCAAGAGTTCTTAGCGCTCTAGGGAGAGACACAATAAGTTGTCAACCGTGATGGCGAGATCATGGAGCGGGCAGTCCCTTCCCCGGGAGGAAGAGCAGCTCAATCTTGCCGAGGTTCAGCTTGAGGTGGTGATCCGTCATCACACTATTATGTCTGCCAGACATGCAGAGATCTGGTCGCCACCTGGTCATCAGAAGGGAAAGGAGAATATTAATTTTGTGTCGTCTGCATAGCAATGATAGGAGACCATGTGAGGTTATGACAGAGCCAAGTGACTTAGTGTATAGCGAGAATAGGAGGGGCCTAGAACAGAGCCTGGGGACACCAGTGGTGAGAGCGCGTGGTGAGAGACAGATTCTCGCCACGCCACCTGGTAGGAGCGACCTGTCAGGTAGGACGCAATCCAAGCGTGGGCCGCGCCGGAGATGCCCAACTCGGAGAGGGTGGAGAGGGAGGATCTGATGGTTCACAGTATCAAGGCAGCCGATAGGTCTAGAAGGATGAGAGCAGAGGAGAGAGAGTTAGCTTAGCAGTGCGGAGCGCCTCCGTGATACAGAGAAGAGCAGTCTCAGTTGAATGACTAGTCTTGAAACCTGACTGATTTGGATCAAGAAGGTCATTCTGAGAGAGATAGCGGGAGAGCTGGCCAAGGACGGCACGCTCAAGAGTTTTGGAGAGAAAAGAAAGAAGGGATACTGGTCTGTAGTTGTTGACATCGGAGGGATCGAGTGTAGGTTTTTTCAGAAGGGTGCAACTCTCACTCTCTTGAAGACGGAAGGGACGTAGCCAGCGGTCAGGGATGAGTTGATGAGCCGAGGTGAGGTAAGGGAGAAGGTCTCCGGAAATGGTCTGGAGAAGAGGAGGGATAGGGTCAAGCGGGCAGGTTGTTGGCGGCCGGCCGTCACAAGACGCGAGATTTCATCTGGAGAGAGAGGGGAGAAAGAGGTCAGAGCACAGGGTAGGGCAGTGTGAGCAGAACCAGCGGTGTCGTTTGACTTAGCAAACGAGGATCGGATGTCATCGACCTTCTTTTCAAAATGGTTGACGAAGTCATCTGCAGAGAGGGAGGAGGGGGAGGGGAGGAGATTCAGGAGGGAGGAGAAGGTGGCAAAGAGCTTCCTAGGGTTAGAGGCAGATGCTTGGAATTTAGAGTGGTAGAAAGTGGCTTTAGCAGCAGAGACAGAGGAGGAAAATGTAGAGAGGAGGGAGTGAAAGGATGCCAGGTCCGCAGGGAGGCGAGTTTTCCTCCATTTCCGCCGGCTGCCGGAGCCCTGTTCTGTGAGCTCGCAATGAGTCGTCGAGCCACGGAGCGGGAGGAGGACTTCGAGCCAGCCTGGAGGATAGGGGACATAGAGAGTCAAAGGATGCAGAAAGGGAGGAGAGAGGGTTGAGGAGGCAGAATCAGGAGATAGGTTGAGAAGGTTTGAGCAGAGGGAAGAGATGATAGGATGGAAGAGGAGAGAAGCGGGGAGAGAGAGCGAAAAGGCTGGGACGGGCGCGATACCATCCAGTAGGGGCAGTGTGGGAAGTGTTGGATGAGAGCGAGAGGGGAAAAGGATACAAGGTAGTGGTCGGAGACTTGGAGGAGTTGCAATGAGGTTAGTGGAAGAACAGCATCTAGTAAAGATGAGGTCGAGCGTATTGCCTGCCTCTAGAGTAGGGGGAAGGTGAGAGGGTGAGGTCAAAAGAGGAGAGGAGTGGAAAGAAGGAGGCAGAGAGGAATGAGTCAAAGGTAGACGTGGGGAGGTTAAAGTCGCCCAGAACTGTGAGAGGTGAGCCGTCCTCAGGAAAGGAGCTTATCAAGGCATCAAGCTCATTGATGAACTCTCCGAGGGAACCTGGAGGGCGATAAATGATAAGGATGTTAAGCTTGAAAGGGCTGGTAACTGTGACAGCATGGAATTCAAAGGGCGATAGACAGATGGGTAAGGGGAGAAGAGAGAATGACCACTTGGGAGAGATGAGATCCCGGTGCCACCACCCCGCTGACCAGAAGCTCTCGGGGTGTGCGGAACACGTGGGCGGACGAAGGAGAGCAGTAGGAGTAGCAGTGTTATCTGTGGTGATCCATGTTTCCGTCAGTGCCAAGAAGTCGAGGACTGGAGGGAGGCATAAGGCTGAGATGAACTCTGCCTTGGCCCCGCAGATCGGCAGTTCCAGAGGCTACCGGAGACCTGGAACTCCACGTGGAATTCGTGCACGCTGGACCACCAGATTAGGAGTGACGCGGCCCACGCGAGATAATGGAAGCGTTGTATGGTCTGTGCAGAGAGGAGAGAACAGGGATAGACAGACACATAGTTGACAGGCTACAGAAGAGGCTACGCTAATGCAAGGAGATTGGAATGACAAGTGGACTACACGTCTCGAATGTTCAGAAAGTTAAGCTTACGTAGCAAGAATCTTATTGACTAAAATGATTAAAATGATACAGTACTGCTGAAGTAGGCTAGCTGGCAATGGCTGCGTTGTTGACTTTGTAGGCTAGCTGGCAGTGGCTGCGTTGTTGACACTACACTAATCAAGTCGTTCCGTTGAGTGTAATAGTTTCTACAGTGCTGCTATTGGGGGCTAGCTGGCTAGCTAGCAGTGTTGATTACGTTACGTTGCGTTAAAGAACGACAATAGCTGGCTAGCTAACCTAGAAAATCGCTCTAGACTACACAATTATCTTTGATACAAAGCGGCTATGTAGCTAGCTATGTAGCTAGCTACGATCAAACAAATCAAACCGTTGTGCTGTAATGAAATGAAATGAAAATGTGATGCTACCTGTGGAGCGAAGCGGAATGCGACCGGGTTGTTGAGTGCGGAAGTTCTATTCGGTAGACGTTGGCTAGCTGTTGGCTAGCTAGCAGTGTCTCCTACGTTAAGGACGACAAATAGCTGGCTAGCTAACCTCGGTAAATTAAGATAATCGCTCTAAGACTACACACTCTAAACTACACAATTATCTTGGATACGAAGACAGCAAAGACAACTATGTAGCTAGCTAACACTACACTAATCAAGTCGTTCAGTTGAGTGTAATAGTTTCTACAGTGCTGCTATTCGGTAGACGGTGGACGTTTGCTAGCTGGCTAGCTGCTGGGCAGATAGCAGTGTAGACTACGTTAGGACGACGAAATACGATAATTACGCAATTATCTTTGATACAAAGACGGCTATGTAGCTAGCTAAGAAGAAATTGCTAAGATTAGACAAATCAAACCGTTGTACTATAATGAAATGTAATGAAAAGTTATACTACCTGCGGACCGAAGTGCAGATGCGGCCGCTCGCTCCAACCTGTTGCATTGTCATGACTAAATATTAAATGATTTATCTGCATCTCTGTTAAATTGTCATGACTAAATATTAAATGATTTATCTGCATCTCTGTTACATTGTCATGACTAAATATTAAATGATTTATCTGCATCTCTGTTACATTGTCATGACTAAATATTAAATGATTTATCTGCATCTCTGTTGCATTGTCATGACTAAATATGAAATGATTTATCTGCATCTCTGTTGCATTGTCATGACTAAATATGAAATGATTTATCTGCATCTCTGTTGCATTGTCATGACTAAATATTAAATGATTTATCTGCATCTCTGTTGCATTGTCATGACTAAATATTAAATGATTTATCTGCATCTCTGTTACATTGTCATAACTAAATATTAAATGATTTATCTGCATCTCTGTTACATTGTCATAACTAAATATTAAATGATTTATCTGCATCTCTGTTACATTGTCATAACTAAATATTAAATGATTTATCTGCATCTCTGTTACATTGTCATAACTAAATATTAAATGATTTATCTGCATCTCTGTTGCATTGTCATAACTAAATATTAAATGATTTATCTGCATCTCTGTTGCATTGTCATAACTAAATATTAAATGATTTATCTGCATCTCTGTTACATTGTCATAACTAAATATTAAATGATTTATCTGCATCTCTGTTACATTGTCATTACTAAATATTAAATGATTTATCTGCATCTCTGTTACATTGTCATGACTAAATATTAAATGATTTATCTGCATCTCTGTTACATTGTCATGACTAAATATTAAATGATTTATCTGCATCTCTGTTACATTGTCATAACTAAATATTAAATGATTTATCTGCATCTCTGTTGCATTGTCATGACTAAATATTAAATGATTTATCTGCATCTCTGTTACATTGTCATGACTAAATATGAAATGATTTATCTGCATCTCTGTTACATTGTCATAACTAAATATTAAATTATTTATCTGTATCTCTGTTGCATTGTCATAACTAAATATTAAATGATTTATCTGCATCTCTGTTACATTGTCATGACTAAATATGAAATGATTTATCTGCATCTCTGTTACATTGTCATGACTAAATATTAAATGCCAGCTTGCTAATCAGCATGACCCCTGGCTGGAAACGGAAGTAACTTAAGATACCTCAATGGACTTCTATCTGTTTACAACTACATTAAACAATAATAATTACTTCTATAGCTCTTTTTTAAAACCCAAAGGTGATTATAGTTTCATTTTATTCTAGCAACAAGTTCAATTACTAGTCAAATGTCCACCTTACAGAGACAAACGTACTAACAAATTCTATCATGGTTTCAATTGTACTTCAGTTGGAGTGGATTGTTGCCTGGTACGGGTGGCCTCTCATTCAATTTCTATTTGAATCAAACACAATGATACATACCGTCCCGTTCCCAATACATTTGTCCCCTGATGAGACAAACTTGTTCCACATCATTGTCAGGCCAGTGAAACGGTCCTTGAAATAAGATGCCAAAGGTTAAGAGTTAAACATTCAGAATAGCCAAATGATGTTCTCTTGGCACAATGTGGCAAACAGAGTGTTTCTCATTTGTGATGGTGTTTATGGCTGCCAGAACAATAGCACATCTATAACAGACCAACTATGAAATAACAGTTCCCAGAGTCTGATATGTCCGTTCAGGGTATATAACAAACAACTGACTGATTGCTGCACTCAAACCCCGGTCTCTCGATAGAAAGATACTAATGTGAGATTTCTTCATCACACTATGAGTTTTTTAAATTGAAGCCCAATCGGTGGACCAGCCAACACTAAAAAGGAACCTGTGGCTTCTCCTTTTCTGGTTAAAATACATAAACTATTGCAGCATAAATACTGGAG
>NW_026288345.1:0-50000 GCF_023373465.1 Oncorhynchus keta
CTAGTCCAGTATCTCTGATGATATAATATCTCTCTCCACTGGCTTCCAGTTGAAGCTCGCATCCGCTACAAGACCATGGTGCTTGCCTACGGAGCTGTGAGGGGAACGGCACCTCAGTACCTCCAGGCTCTGATCAGGCCCTACACCCAAACAAGGGCACTGCGTTCATCCACCTCTGGCCTGCTCGCCTCCCTACCACTGAGGAAGTACAGTTCCCGCTCAGCCCAGTCAAAACTGTTCGCCGCTCTGGCTCCCCAATGGTGGAACACACTCCTCACGACGCCAGGACAGCGGAGTCAATCACCACCTTCCGGAGACACCTGAAACCCCACCTCTTTAAGGAATACCTAGGATAGGATAAAGTAATCCTTCTCACCCCCCTTAAAAGATTTAGATGCACTATTGTAAAGTGGCTGTTCCACTGGATGTCATAAGGTGAATGCACCAATTTGTAAGTCGCTCTGGATAAGAGCGTCTGCTAAATGACTTAAATGTAAATGTAAATAATACTGTATTGTAGTGTTGGAGGTGTTACCTGAGACTAGTCCTGTATCTCTGATGATATAATACTGTATTGTAGTGTTGGAGGTGTTACCTGAGACTAGTCCTGTATCTCTGATGATATAATACTGTATTGTAGTGTTGGAGGTGTTACCTGAGACTAGTCCTGTATCTCTGATGATATAATACTGTATTGTAGTGTTGGAGGTGTTACCTGAGAGTTGTCCTGTATCTCTGCATTAGTCAGTAGTCCGACTTACAGCAGAGCCCTTCTCACACAGAGCTGCTTGCCCAGGGGTTGGCCCAGGGGTTGGCCCAGGGGTTGGCTCAGTGGTTGGCCAAGGCCAGGAACAGTGACCGCAGCACCTGGACATACACTCTTTCACACAGTCACACACAGTCAACAACATTGTCATACAGTGAATCCACATATATCATCACAACACTAAAGACTTGGTTTAGTGTATACTGTGTAGGTAGTGTCCTGTCCCTGTCCTGAGCCACAGAGCCCAGAAGATTCCTCCTCAAAACAACAGGAATGATGTTAAAGACTATAGCTATAACAGAGACTTTCAGTTCAACCATGGCAGACTGACTAGACTAATGGTACATAATGAATGACTGACTGCCCAGTTCATCATCAGTTCAACCATGGCAGACTGACTAGACTAATGGTACATAATGAATGACTGACTGCCCAGTTCATCATCAGTTCAACCATGGCAGACTGACTAGACTAATGGTACATAATGAATGACTGACTGCCCAGTTCATCATCAGTTCAACCATGGCAGACTGACTAGACTAATGGTACATAATGAATGACTGACTGCCCAGTTCATCATCAGTTCAACCATGGCAGACTGACTAGACTAATGGTACATAATGAATGACTGACTGCCCAGTTCATCATCAGTTCAACCATGGCAGACTGACTAGACTAATGGTACATAATGAATGACTGACTGCCCAGTTTATCATCAGTTCAACCATGGCAGACTGACTAGACTAATGGTACATAATGAATGACTGACTGCCCAGTTCATCATCAGTTCAACCATGGCAGACTGACTAGACTAATGGTACATAATGAATGACTGACTGCCCAGTTCATCATCAGTTCAACCATGGCAGACTGACTAGACTAATGGTACATAATGAATGACTGACTGCCCAGTTCATCATCAGTTCAACCATGGCAGACTGACTAGACTAATGGTACATAATGAATGACTGTCTCACCTCATACTATATTGGAGCAGCAGCAGCTGTCTCACCTCCTACTATATTGGAGCAGCAGAATCTGTCTCACCTCCTACTATATTGGAGCAGCAGAATCTGTCTCACCTCCTACTATATTGGAGCAGCAGAATCTGTCTCACCTCATACTATATTGGAGCAGCAGAATCTGTCTCACCTCCTACTATATTGGAGCAGCAGAATCTGTCTCACCTCCTACTATATTGGAGCAGCAGAATCTGTCTCACCTCCTACTATATTGGAGCAGCAGAATCTGTCTCACCTCCTACTATATTGGAGCAGCAGAATCTGTCTCACCTCATACTATATTGGAGCAGCTGTCTCACCTCATACTATATTGGAGCAGCAGCATCTGTCTCACCTCATACTATATTGGAGCAGCAGAATCTGTCTCACCTCCTACTATATTGGAGCAGCCGAATCTGTCTCACCTCCTACTATATTGGAGCAGCAGCATCTGTCTCACCTCATACTATATTGGAGCAGCAGCTGTCTCACCTCATACTATATTGGAGCAGCAGCAGCTGTCTCACCTCATACTATATTGAAGCAGCTGTCTCACCTCATACTATATTGGAGCAGCATCATCTGTCTCACCTCATACTATATTGGAGCAGCAGCTGTCTCACCTCCTACTATATTGCAGCAGCAGCAGCTGTCTCACCTCCTACTATATTGGAGCAGCTGAAGCTGTCTCACCTCATACTATATTGGAGCAGCAGCAGCTGTCTCACCTCATACTATATTGAAGCAGCTGTCTCACCTCATACTATATTGGAGCAGCATCATCTGTCTCAATCTATATTGGAGCAGCAGCTGTCGCACCTCCTACTATATTGAGCAGCAGCAGCTGTCTCACCTACTATATTGGAGCAGCTGAAGCTGTCTCACCTCCTACTATATTGGAGCAGCTGGTTGCCCTACCTCCTACTATATTGAGCAGCAGCTGTCTCACCTCCTACTGATATTGAGCAGCTGAAGCTGTCGCACCTCCTACTATATTGAGCAGCAGCAGCTGTCTCACTCATACTATATTTCTGAGCAGCAGCAGCTGTCTCACCTCATACTATATTGGAGCAGCTGTCTCACCTCATACTATATTGAGCAGCAGCAGTTGTCTCACTATACTATATTGAGCAGCAGCAGCTGTCTCACCTCATACTATATTGAAGCAGCTGTCTCAATTCTCATACTATATTGGAGCAGCTGGCTCACCTCATAGTATATTGGAGCAGCAGCAGCCATCTTACTCTCATACTATATTGGAGCAGCATCATCTGTCTCACCTCATACTAAATTGGAGCAGCAGCAGCTGTCTCACCTCATACTATATTGGAGCAGCATCTGTCTCACTCATACTATGGCTTTGGAGCAGCTGTCTCACCTCATACTATAATGGAGCAGCCAGCTGCCGCACCTCCTACTATATTGGAGCAGCTGAATTTTGATAATGCCAAACTGGGCCTGCTAGTTCTTCAACACCAGGTTATCCATGTTCTAGACATCTGTTAGACCTGGTGGAAAGAAAACACTTATACATGAGAGAAAGAGATGGGAAAAAAGAGACCGCTTGACATCTTTTTTATAACCTCTAGCTATCTCCCATCCTTCCCTGTTGACAGCCTGCACCAGCCCAGTGAGTACACTCTCCAGCCAGCACTCTGGGACAACTCCAGCAGCTTTAGCACGCCTCGACACAACATGTCTGAGCGCGTGCAGAGGGGAGAAACAAAGGGGCCAGCACCTCACACTAACCCTGCAGAAAAAGAGACAACAATTAAGATAGCAGGTAGTCTAGAGTGTTAGACCAGTAACTGAAAAGGTCACTTAAATCTAATTCCTCCCTGTAGTAAGTCGCTCTGTATAAAGCATCAAGCAAATTATAACTCTTCTGATGAATGGAAAAGTGTTGCAGTTGACAATCATCAATGCAGGACAAACACATTGTGTTGATTTCCAGCCTCGGTTACCACTGTTCCTGAACACAGGCTTTCCCCAGTGCATGGACCATGACGCCAGGGAGCAGTCTTTCCATCTGCTAACAACACAGTGTATTGACAGTGAGTGATACACGTAATAATAACATACATGTCTGATGTAGACAGGTAATCGTTAAAACAGAGATAAATAGGCCTTTAATCGCACATATACTATGCCTGCATTTAACTTCTTAGGGGGCAGTATTTCATGTCCGGATGAAAAATCATGCCCAAATTCAACTGCCTTCACTATCTCAAGAAGATAAGATATGCATATTATTATATTGATAGAAAACACTATGAAGTTTCTAAACTGTTTGCCTGTGAGTATAACATAACTTATTTAGCAGGCGAAACCCCGAGGACAAACCATTCAGATTTTTTTTTTTTTTTTGAGGTCACTTTCTTCTCAATGATTTTCATTGGGAATCCAGATTTCCTAAGGAACTTCTTGCAGTTCCTACCGCTTCCACTGGATGTCACCAGTCTTTAGAAATTGGTTGAGGTTATTCCTTTGTGTAATGAAGAAGAAGTTCTGTTCAAAACGAGGGTCATTTCAAAGTGTACTGTTAGATAGAGGCGCGTGACCAGAAAAAGCGTCAGTTTGTATTGAACACAGATCATCCCGTCTTCATTTTGATCGATTATTTACGTAAAAAAATACCTAAAGTTATTATTACAAAGTCTAGTTTGAAATGTTTTTGCAAAGTTTACAGGTAACTCTTTGAGATATTTGACAGTGACGTTGCGCAAATTGGAACCTGTGTTTTTCTGGATCAAATGCACCAACTAAATTGACATTTTGGATATATCGACGGAACTAATCGAACAAAAGGACCATTTGCGTGTTTATGGGACATATTGGAGTGCCAACAAAAGAAGCTCGCAAAAGGTAAGGCATGATTTATATTTTATTTCTGGGCGCTTTTGTGTCGCGTATTGTTAACTTCTCTTACGCACCCCATCCCTTTAGCGGGATCATTTTCATCAACGCCCGCCTGAATTGCAGTGCGCCAAATTCAAATTAATTACAAAACTATTTCATTTTTATGAAAACAAGTGCAATATAGCAAAACACAGGTTTGTTTTGTTGTTAATCCACCTGGCGGTGTCAGATTTCATTACAGCTTTCGGGCGGCATACAAGCGTTTATGTAAGAACATCTCTCCAGTGACAAAAATATTACAAACACTAGCAGCCAAGTAGATTGGTCATGAAAGTCAGAAAGCAATAGATTAAATCGTTTACCTTTGATGATCATCGGATCATCGCACGAATGGCTTTACGAGACTCCCAGTTGCAATAAATGTTCCCTTTTGTTCCATAAAGATTATTTTATATCCAAAATCCCACAGTGACGGTCTCTCTTCCCATGAGGTGCTGACAGGGCGACCCAGGCCCAGAAACTAGAATATGCATATACTGCCAGATTAGTATAGAAACTCTAAAGTTTCCAAAACTGTCAAAAATATTGTATGTGAACATAACAGAACTGATATTGCAGGCAAAAACCTGAGGAAAATCAAACCAGGAAGTTTTTCCTGAAAGCTCTCTGCTCCATTGGATGCCTTGCCTCCATTTAAAGAGATATCAACCAGATTCCCTTTCTATCGCTTTCCTCAAGGTGTCAACAGTCTTTGTACATAGTTTCAGGCTTTTATTTTGAAAAACGAGCGAGAAAGATAACATCGCTACTAGATGCTCATGAGCTTGGGCAGCCATTGTGTTTCCCTCCCCTACTGAAAAAAGACAGTGTGGTTGATATATTATCGATTATATATTTTAAAACAACCTGAGGATTGATTATAAAAAAACGTTTGATGGTCATTTCTGTGGACATTACGGATACTATTTGGTATTTTTGTTTGCGTTGGCGTGACCGCTTGAGCCTGTGGATTTCTGAACATAGCTTGCGCCAACAAATGGAGGTATTTTGTATATAAAGATAATCTTTAGGAAACAAAAAGGAACATTTATTGTGTAACTGGGATGTGGTGAGGTAAAAACATCGAAGATCATCAAAGGTAGCGATTCATTTTATTGCTTTTCTGATGTCCGTGACCAAGCTACTGTGATGCTAGGTGTTCATAATGTTTTGTCTAGTGATCGATAAACTTACACAAACGCTTGGATTGCTTTAGCTGTAAAGCATATTTTCAAAATCGGACCGACAGGTGGATTAACAAAGAGCTAAACTGTGTTTTGCTATATATTGCACTGTGATTTCACGAATATAAATATTTTTAGTAATATTATTTGAATGTGGCGTCTCTGCAATTCAGCGGTTGTTGATGACAGCTATCCCCTAACGGGATGGGGTAGCATCCAGAGGTTAACTTCAGCCTCAGGTGTCCATTCCACCACCTCAGACATTTCCATCTTTCTGCCATAAATACAATCCTGCATAGGCTGTAATGTCTCCATATAGTCTTGGGCAACAGTAACCAGCCACTTCCAACAGCGACATTTATTTATTTATTTATTTTATTTCACCTTTATTTAACCAGGTAGGCTAGTTGAGAACACCTTTATTTAACCAGGTAGGAAGTTGAGAACACCTTTATTTAACCAGGTAGGCTAGTTGAGAACAAGTTCTCATTTGCAACTGCGACCTGGCCAAGATAAAGCATAGCAGTGTGAACAGACAACACAGAGTTACACATGGAGTAAACAATTAGCAAGTCAATAAACAGTAGAAAAAAAGAAAGTCTATATACAATGTGTGCAAAAGGCATGAGGAGGTAGGTGAATAATACAATTTTGCAGATTAACACTGGAGTGATAAATGATCAGATGGGCATGTACAGGTAGAGATATTGGTGTGCAAAGAGCAGAAAAGTAAATAAATAAAAACAGTATAAAAACAGTATGGGAATGAGGTAGGTGAAAAAGGGTGAGCTATTTACCTATAGACTATGTACAGCTGCAGCGTCGGTTAGCTGCTCGGATAGCTGATGTTTGAAGTTGGTGAGGGAGATAAAGTCTCCAACTTCAGCGATTTTTGCAATTCGTTCCAGTCACAGGCAGCAGAGTACTGGAACCATTTTAAGGCGGCCAAATGAGGTCTTCGTGACAGATTTTCAGATGAGGATGAAACATGTGCTGTAGTAACCCAGGTTTAGGAATAGGGACAATTCCAGGTTCGCCGCAACCCCTATCAAAAAGAGGCGTGACCCTCAGATGTAATGTCTTGACTCAAATATTTAACAGAACTTCTAGCACAACGGCATCTCAGAGAAAAATGTATTATGACCATTTAAGCTTAGATAAATCAACAATGCCTTAGTATCTTGACAGATTTCCTCAGATGAGGAACAGACCAACAGGGCATCAACGTATTGAACCACCTGAAAAAGGGGAATAAAACAATTCCAGGTTCCTGCGCAATTTCCTGGACAAAAAAAAAGGGTTCTCTGGGGTGCCATCAGTGTCAGTCCCTTTTTTCCTAAGAATCATAAAGAGAACCAATCCTGTGACCCAGGGTCAACAGGCATGCTGAAAAATGATATCTATAACTGAGGGTGGGGGGGGGGGGGGATGGCAGGGGTTTCAATGTAAAGCCTTGTGCCATCATGACAAGTCCCTTTTCCCTAAGAAACATAAAAGAGGACAATCATGTGACCCAGGGTCAACAGGTAATAAATGCTGATTAAAATGATAGCCATAACAGTGTCATAACTGAGGGTGGGGGGACAAGATGGCTTCCCTAACAGGTAAAAACTATATCGGACAAGATGGCTTCCTGGGAGTGAACAAGATGTCCTAACATTAAAAACGATATATAGCTGGCTTCCTTACAGGTAAAAACTATATATATGACAAGATGGCTTCCTAACAGGTAAAAACTATATATAGGACAAGATGGCTTCCTAACAGGTAAAAAAACTATATATGACAAGATGGCTTCCTAACTTAGGACAAGATGGCTTCCTAACAGGTAAAAACTATATGACAAGATGGCTTCTAACAGGACAAAGATGGCTTCCTAACAGGTAAAAACTATATAGGACAAGATGGCTTCCTAACAGGTAAAAACTATATATGACAAGATGGCTTCCTAACAGGTAACAAGATGGCTTCCTACAGGTAAAAACTATATATGACAAGATGGCTTCCTAACAGGTAAAAAATAGTGATGTAAAAACTACATATGACAAGATGGCTTCCTAACAGGTAAGAACTATATATGACAAGATGACTTCTAACAGGTAAAATAGTGATGTTAAGGGAGAATTTGGGCATGGGATCAAAGCCCTGTTTTCAACCAGAGGGCCTGATGAAAGGGAATAATACCCTTTTCTGCTTCTTTGCTAAGAGGCTACTGAGCTTTATATGGTCTGTGATTATTCTTCGGGACAACTTTCACTGAGGTGGTACCTCTCATCTTCCCAATATCGGTCAGGAGACAGCCCAGAGCTGTTCTGGCACTTCATCCAGTTATGGTATGTGGGAGTTATCTTGGGACATAACCATCATAGTGTTGGTAGGAATAGGTTCTTTCTTCTGTATCGTTCTAGTAGTAACCCAGAATAGGGAAAAATAGTCCCACCCCCATCCCAGGCCATCCAATCAGTGACTGTCATCACATTCTTCATCCAATTGCTTTTTTGTTGTTGACATACTACAGTGTGGGACAGCGGCCATTACTTCATACATCAATCTCTGTACTGTCGTCAGACAGCAAAACTCAGGCCACTGTAAATTCCTCACCGTAGTATATTCCATTAATTGTCACTTCCGCTCTGCTTTTTCTGCTTTGTCCGTGTTTAGTGATATTCAGGGTCTTCTTCACCCGAGGGAACAGCTGCAATGCAGTAAAGATGTTCGGGACCTCCCATGCACAGTGGTGTGGAGAGCGCTCATCTCCTTTGCGGTCTTTATCATCGTCATCATCAGAGCTGAATTCTGGAGGGCTGTCGGCATTGTCCCTTTGTCTGAGGTCGTAGTCCATCTTTGGTTTTGGCCTTATCTTGGGTCTTTCATATTTTGAGGGTTTAATCCCTTCTTCTCGGCTCCCACCCCCTGCCCATAATAGGCTGCGGTGCGGGCAGGTTTCATGGTCATGGAACTATCCTGTACCGCGGTTCTCTGGTCTATCAGCCAGGGGGTTGGTTTTGCCTTGGTCACCCCCACCAGAGGTCCTCCCAGAGGAATCGGAGTGGGTGGTGACAGTGCTGTGGTCAAGATTGGATACAGTCGGTCAAACTTTTCTCTCAGCCTACTCCTACTTCTCCCATCTTCCTTTTGTTTGTATTCGTCTTTCTCTTGCGTCGTTGCAATCAGTCCTCTTGCTTTACCATCAGTCCTCTTGCTTTACCATCAGTCCTCTTGCTTTACCATCAGTCCTCTTGCTTTACCATCCAGTCCTCTTGCTCTTTACCATCAGTCCTCTTGCTTTACCATCAGTCCTCTTGCCTCTTTACCATCAGTCCTCTTGCTTTACCATCAGTCCTCTTGCATCTTTACCATCAGTCCTCTTGTATCTTTACCATCAGTCCTCTTGCATCTTTACCATCAGTCCTCTTGTATCTTTTCAGTCCTCTTCTTTACCATCAGTCCTCTTGCTTTACCATCAGTCCTCTTGCTTTATCATCAGTCCTCTTGTATCTTTACCATCAGTCCTCTTGTATCTTTACCATCAGTCCTCTTGCATCTTTACCATCAGCCCTCTTGCATCTTTACCATCAGTCCTCTTGCATCTTTACCATCAGTCCTCTTGCTTTACCATCAGTCCTCTTGCTTTACCATCAGTCCTCTTGCTTTACCATCAGTCCTCTTGCATCTTTACCATCAGCCCTCTTGCATCTTTACCATCAGCCCTCTTGCATCTTTACCATCAGTCCTCTTGCTTTACCATCAGTCCTCTTGCTTTACCATCAGTCCTCTTGCTTTACCATCAGTCCTCTTGTATCTTTACCATCAGTCCTCTTGTATCTTTACCATCAGTCCTCTTGTATCTTTACCATCAGTCCTCTTGTATCTTTACCATCAGTCCTCTTGTATCTTTACCATCAGTCCTCTTGTATCTTTACCATCAGTCCTCTTGCATCTTTACCATCAGTCCTCTTGCATCTTTACCATCAGTCCTCTTGCATCTTTACCATCAGTCCTCTTGCATTTACCATCAGTCCTCTTGCATCTTTACCATCAGTCCTCTTGTATCTTTACCATCAGTCCTCTTGCTTTACCATCAGTCCTCTTGTATCTTTACCATCAGTCCTCTTGCATCTTTACCATCAGTCCTCTTGTATCTTTACCATCAGTCCTCTTGCTTTACCATCAGTCCTCTTGCTTTACCATCAGTCCTCTTGTATCTTTACCATCAGTCCTCTTGTATCTTTACCATCAGTCCTCTTGTATCTTTACCATCAGTCCTCTTGCTTTACCATCAGTCCTCTTGTATCTTTAACATCAGTCCTCTTCTTTACCATCAGTCCTCTTGCATCTTTACCATCAGTCCTCTTGCTTTACCATCAGTCCTCTTGCTTTACCATCAGTCCTCTTGCTTTACCATCAGTCCTCTTGTATCTTTACCATCAGTCCTCTTGCATCTTTACCATCAGTCCTCTTGCATCTTTACCATCAGTCCTCTTGCATCTTTACCATCAGTCCTCTTGCATCTTTACCATCAGTCCTCTTGCTTTACCATCAGTCCTCTTGCATCTTTACCATCAGTCCTCTTGTATCTTTACCATCAGTCCTCTTGCTTTACCATCAGTCCTCTTGCATCTTTAACATCAGACCTCTTGTATCTTTACCATCAGGACTCTTGCATCTTTACCATCAGTCCTCTTGTATCTTTACCATCAGTCCTCTTGTATCTTTACCATCAGTCCTCTTGCTTTACCATCAGTCCTCTTGCATCTTTAACATCAGACCTCTTGTATCTTTACCATCAGTCCTCTTGCATCTTTACCATCAGTCCTCTTGCATCTTTAACATCAGTCCTCTTGTATCTTTACCATCAGTCCTCTTGCTTTTCAGTCCTCATCTTTACCATAGTCCTCTTGCATCTTTACCATCAGTCCCTTGCTTTACCATCAGTCCTCTTGCATCTTTACCATCAGTCCTCTTGTATATTTACCATCAGTCCTCTTGTATATTTACCATCAGTCCTCTTGTATATTTACCACCAGTCCTCTTGTATCTTTACCATCAGTCCTCTTGTATCTTTACCATCAGTCCTCTTGCATCTTTACCATCAGTCATTTACATTACATTTACATTTAAGTCATTTAGCAGACGCTCTTATCCAGAGCGACTTACAAATTGGTGCATTCACCTTATGACATCCAGTGGAACAGCCACTTTACAATAGTGCATCTAAATCTTTTTTAAGGGGGGTGAGAAGGATTACTTTATCCTATCCTAGGTATTCCTTAAAGAGGTGGGGTTTCAGGTGTCTCCGGAAGGTGGTGATTGACTCCGCTGTCCTGGCGTCGTGAGGGAGTTTGTTCCACCATTGGGGGCCAGAGCAGCGAACAGTTTTGACTGGGCTGAGCGGGAACTGTACTTCCTCAGTGGTAGGGAGGCGAGCAGGCCAGAGGTGGATGAACGCAGTGCCCTTGTTTGGGTGTAGGGCCTGATCAGAGCCTGGAGGTACTGAGGTGCCGTTCCCCTCACAGCTCCGTAGGCAAGCACCATGGTCTTGTAGCGGATGCGAGCTTCAACTGGAAGCCAGTGGGAGAGCGGAGGAGGCGGGTGACGTGAGAGAATTTGGGAAGGTTGAACACCAGACGGGCTGCGGCGTTCTGGATGAGTTGTAGGGGTTTAATGGCACAGGCAGGGAGCCCAGCCAACAGCGAGTTGCAGTAATCCAGACGGGAGATGACAAGTGCCTGGATTAGGACCTGCGCCGCTTCCTGTGTGAGGCAGGGTCGTACTCTGCGGATGTTGTAGAGCATGAACCTACAGGAACAGGCCACCACCTTGATGTTAGTTTGCATCTTTACCATCAGGACACTTGGTGGAGATGGGGAGGGGGGGGGGGGTCCTCAAGGCCAAACAACAATACAGTCCAGCAAAGCAGAACTACAGTGGGGAGAACAAGTATTTGACAACCTGCCGATTTTGCAGGTTTTCCTACTTACAAAGCATGTAGAGGTCTGTAATTTTTTATCATAGGTACACTTCAACTGTGAGAGACGGAATCTAAAACAAAAATGCAGAAAATCACATTGTTTGATTTTTAAGTCATTCATTTGCTGTATGTAATTCTGGTCATGTAGCAGGTAAAGTGAAAATAGTGCTTGGTATGTCCTTGGCAGTGGTAGGTCACACAGGCAGTCTAATTGGCTGAATATAAAGCAATGGACTCGAACTCGGGACTAACAACACACACACACACACACACACACACACACACACACACACACACACACACACACACACACACACACACACACACACACACACACACACACACACACACACACACACACACACACACACACACACACACACACACACACACAATAAGATGTACAGGATGACTTTCTTACCGATCCTACACTGTTGTTTACCAGGTAATTATTATTCTTAGCAGTTCAGAGAGACATATTTCCTTGAACACCTTGTTGGCTCTTTATCGTACCTCTCTTTTAATAACATCAGAGATCCCTGAGCAACATGCTTTAGGCTCTGCTCTGCGACAACCAGGTAGGGACAATAGCACCACCTCACAGCAGGTTGCCAGATTGGTCCAATAGCACCAACCCACAGCAGCTTGCCAGAATGGGACAATAGCACCAACCAACAGCAGGGGTACTTGGCTGTTTGACCAGATGGATTTACTCTCTATGTTTTTTTAGAACAATCTCACCTGCTACAGAAAGGTCCCTGCTGGTTCACCTGCCAACAACCACCTTCCACCCCCTCCACCTCTCCCCCCACACACACACACACACACACACACACACACACACACACACACACACACACACACACACACACACACACACACACACACACACACACACACACACACACACACACAGAGAATCCATCTGGTCTAATGAGCCACTCCACAACAAGTCACCCACCCCACCCCCCACACACACACACAGATAATCCATCTGGTCTAAAGGGTCGGTCCACACGCAGCCCCCCCCTCCCACACACACCAAGGTACCACATCCACCACCACCACCAAGGTACCACCACCACCAAGGTACCACCACCACCACCGTACCACCACCACCACCAAGGTACCACCACCACCACCACCAAGGTACCACCACCACCACCACCACCACCACCAAGGTACCACCACCACCACCACCACCACCACCACCACCACCACCAGTACCACCACCACTACCACCACCACTACCACCACCACTACCACCACCACTACCACCACCAAGGTACCACCACCAAGGTACCAACACCACCACCACCACCACCAAGGTACCACCACCACCACCTATGTACCACCACCACCACCACCAAGGTACCACCACCACCACCACCAAGGTACCACCACCACCACCAAGGTACCACCACCACCACCACCAAGGTACCACCACCACCACCACCAAGGTACCACCACCACCACCAAGGTACCACCACCACCACCACCAAGGTACCACCACCAAGGTACCACCACCACCAAGGTACCACCACCACCCACCACCACCACCACCACCAAGATACCACCACCACCACCACCAGGTACCACCACCAAGGTACCACCACCACCACCAAGGTACCACCACCACCACCACCACCACCACCAAGGTACCACCACCACCACCACCACCAAGGTACCACCACCACCACCAGGTGCCACCACCCACCACCACCACCAAGGTACCACCACCACCACCGCCAAGGTACCACCACCACCACCAAGGTACCACCACCACCACCACCACCACCACCCACCGCCAAGGTACCACCACCACCAGGTACCACCACCACCAAGGTACCACCACCCAAGGTACCACCACCACCGCCAAGGTACCACCACCACCGCCAAGGTACCACCACCACCACCACCACCAAGGTACCACCACCACCGCCAAGCTACCACCACCACCACCAAGGTACCACCACCACCAAGATACCACCACCCCCAAGGTACCACACCAACAAGCATGTACCACCACCACCACCACCACCACCACCAAGGTACCACCACCACCACTATCAAGGTGCCACCACCACCAAGGTACCACCACCACCACCAAGGTACCACCACCACCACCACCACCGCCAAGGTACCACCACCACCACCACCGCCAAGGTACCACCACCACCGCCAAGGTACCACCACCACCACCAAGGTACCACCACCACCGCCAAGGTACCACCACCACCACCACCCCCACCACCACCGCCCAGGTACCACCACCACCACCGCCAAGGTACCACCACCACCGCCAAGGTACCACCACCACCAAGGTACCACCACCACCAGGTGTACCACCACCACCACCACCACCACTATCAGGTGCCACCACCACCACCAAGGTACCACCACCCACCACCACCACCAAGGTGCCACCACCACCACCAAAGGTAACACCACCACCACCACCGCCACCACCACCACCACCACCAAGGTACCACCACCACCACCGCCAAGGTACCACCACCACCCACCAAGGTACCACCACCACCAGGTACCCACCACCACCACCGCCACCACCACCACCACCACCAAGGTACCACCACCACCACCACAAGGTACCACCACCACCACCAAGGATACCACCACCCCCACCACCACCACCAAGGTACCACCACCACCAAGGTACCACCACCACAAGGTACCACCACCATGTACCACCACCACCGTACCACCACCACCAAAGGTACCACCACCACCACCATCACCACTACCAAGGTACCACCACCACCACCACCACCACCACCAAAGTACCACCACCACCAAGAACCACTACCACCACCAACAAGGTACCACCACCACCACCACCACCACCAAAGTACCACCACCACCACAAGGTACCACCACCACCACCACCAGGTACCACCACCACCAACCACCACCACCACCAACAAATTACCCCGACCACCAACAAGGTACCACCACCACCACCAAGGTACGACCACCACCACCACCACCAAGGTACCACCACCACCAAGATACCACCACCACCACCAAGGTACCACCACCACCAAGGTACCACCACCACCACCACCAAGGTACCACCAAGATACCACCACCCAAGGGCCACCACCACCACCAAGGTGGTACCACCATCCACCACCACCACCAAGGTACCACCACCACCACCACCACCACCAAGGTACCACCACCACCACCAAGGGTACCACCACCACCAAGGTGCCACCACCACATCAGGTACCACCACCACCAAGGTACCACCACCACCACCACCACCACCACCAAGTACCACCACCACCACCCAAAGGTAACACCACCAAGGTACCACCACCACCACCAAGGTACCACCACCACCACCACCAGTACCACCACCACCACCAAGGTACCACCACCACCACCACCACCACCACCACCCCCAAGGTGCACCACCAACAAGGTACCACCTCCACCACCACCCCACCACCACCGCCAAGAGTACCACCACCACCAAGGTACCACCACCACCACCAGGTGCCACCACCAGGTACCACCACCACCACCACCACCACCACCAAGGTACCACCACCACCACCATCAGGTGCCACCACCACAAGGCACCACCACCACCACCACCACCATCACCACCACCACCACCAAGGTACCACCACCACCAAGGTACCACCACCACCACCAAGGGTACCACCACCACCAAGGTACCCACCACAACCACCAAGGTACCACCACCACCACCACCCAAAGTACCACCACCACCGATACCACCACCCCCAAGGTACCACCACCACCACCATACCACCACCACCAAGGTACCACCACCACCACCACCACCACCAAGGTGCCACCACCACCACCACCAAGGTACCACCACCACCCACCACCACCACCAAGGTGCCACCACCACCACCACCACCAAGGTAACACCACCAGACACCACCACCAAGGTACCACCACCACCACCGCCACCACCAACACCACCAAGGTACCACCACCAAGGTACCACCACCACCAAGGTACCACCACCACTAGGTGCCACCACCACCAAGGTACCACCACCACCACCAAGGTACCACCACCACCACCACCCAGGTGCCACCACCACCAAGGCACCACCACCACCACCACCACCACCAAAGTACCCGACCACCACCAAGGTACCACCACCACCACCAAGGTACCACCACCACCAAGATACCACCAAGGTACCACCACCCAAGGGTACCACCAGTGAACCACCACCACCTAAGGCAAGGTCAAGGTACCACCACCACTATCAAAGGTGCCACCACCACCAAGGTACCACCACCACCACCAGGTACCACCACCACCACCACCACCAAAGGTACCATTACCACCACCATAAGGTAACCCACCACCACCACCACCACCACCACCAAGTACCACACCACCACCAGGTGCCACCACCACTATCAGGTGTACCACCACCACCACCAAGGTACCACCACCACCACCAGGTACCACCACCACCAAGATACCACCACCCCCAGTACCACCACCAACAAGGTCTGTACCACCACCACCACCAGGTACCACCACCACCACCAAGGTACCACCACCACCAGGTACCACCACCCCCAAGGTACCACCACCACTATGTGCCACCACCACTCAGGTCCTGAGGTACCACCACCACCACCTCCACCCCCAAGGACAGGGCTACCACCACCACCACCAAGGTACCACCACCACCACCAAGGTACCACCACCACCAAGGTGCCACCACCACCACCACCGAGTACCACCACCACCAAGGTACCACCACCACCACCATCACCAGGTACCACCACCAACAAGGTACCACCACCACCATGCCTATCCTGAGGCACTCCAGGACCAGGGCTGTCTGTCCTGAGGCACTCCAGGACCAGGGCTGTCTATCCCGAGGCACTCCAGGACCAGGGCTGTCTATCCTGAGGCACTCCAGGACCAGGGCTGTCTGTCCTGAGGCACTCCAGGACCAGGGCTGTCTATCCTGAGGCACTCCAGGACCAGGGCTGTCTGTCCTGAGGCACTCCAGGACCAGGGCTGTCTGTCCTGAGGCACACCAGGACCAGGGCTGTCTATCCTGAGGCACTCCAGGACCAGGGCTGTCTGTCCTGAGGCACTCCAGGACCAGGGCTGACTATCCTGAGGCACTCCAGGACCAGGGCTGTCTGTCCTGAGGCACTCCAGGACCAGGGCTGTCTGTCCTGAGGCACTCCAGGACCAGGGCCAGGGCTGTCTATCCCGAGGCACTCCAGGCACATCCAGGCACTCCAGGACCAGGGCTGTCTATCCTGAGGCACACCAGGACCAGGGCTGTCTGTCCTGAGGCACACCAGGACCAGGGCTGTCTAGGGCACTCCAGGACCAGGGCTGTCTGTCCTGAGGCACTCCAGGACCAGGGCTGTCTGTCCTGAGGCACTCCAGGACCAGGGCTGTCTGTCCTGAGGCACTCCAGGACCAGGGCTGTCTGTCCTGAGGCACTCCAGGACCAGGGCTGTCTATCCTGAGGCACTCCAGGACCAGGGCTGTCTATCCCAGGAGGGGCACTGAGGCACACCAGGACCAGGGCTGTCTGTCCTGAGGCACTCCAGGACCAGGGCTGCTAAGGCACTCCAGGACCAGGGCTGTCTATCCTGAGGCACTCCAGGACCAGGGCTGTCTGTCCTGAGGCATCCAGGACCAGGCACTATCCTGAGGCACACCAGGACCAGGGCTGTCTATCCCGAGGCACTATCCTGAGGCACTCCAGGACCAGGGCTGTCTCTCCTGAGGCACTCCAGGACCAGGGCCTGAGGCACACCAGGACCAGGGCTGTCTATCCTGAGGCACACCAGGACCAGGGCTGTCTATCCTGAGGCACTCCAGGACCAGGGCTGCCTCCAGGACCAGGGCTGTCTGTCCTGAGGCACTCCAGGACCAGGGCTGTCTGTCCTGAGGCACTCCAGGACCAGGGCACTCCTGAGGCACACCAGGACCAGGGGCTATCCTGAGGCACACCAGGACCAGGGCTGCCTATCCTGAGGCACACCAGGACCAGGGCTGTCTGTCCTGAGGCACACCAGGACCAGGGCTGTCTATCCTGAGGCACTCCAGGACCAGGGCTGTCTGTCCTGAGGCACTCCAGGACCAGGGCTGTCTGTCCTGAGGCACACCAGGACCAGGGCTGTCTGTCCTGAGGCACTCCAGGACCAGGGCTGTCTGTCCTGAGGCACTCCAGAACCAGGGCTGACTCCAGGATCCTGAGGCACACCAGGACCAGGGCTGTCTATCCTGAGGCACACCAGGACCACTCCAGGACCAGGGCTGTCTGTCCTGAGGCACACCAGGACCAGGGCTGTCTATCCTGAGGCACTCCAGGACCAGGGCTGTCTGTCCTGAGGCACACCAGGACCAGGGCTGTCTATCCTGAGGCACTCCAGGACCAGGGCGGTCTGTCCTGAGGCACTCCAGAACCAGGGCTGCCTATCCCTGGTGTAGGCTATTTCGAAATGATGACACTCAAATAGAAAATCATTAAATAAAATAATAAGGATTTCTGTCAGCCTAATCAAGGTGTACATTACATCTCACATTCCAGTGTTCAAACGTGTTAACAAGTTGTAAACAAGGCAGCTTTGGGATTTCTGTTGACTCTGTGCAGCCAAGAGCATCGTCTGGCGGGAATGATGACAGGACATGGCATCGGGAATTCAGTGAGGCCTTTGGGAAGAAGGGCTTACATTTTGTGCACTTAAACGTCCGAAGCCTACTCCCCGAAGATTCATGAGATACGCCTGTTGGTTTGCAAATCAGAGGTGGCTTATGTTCTACTGGTTCTTCTGTTTGTGACTCGAAAATTGATCAACAAAATTGAGTCTGTTGTCAGGAAGGATCGGAATGGTGGGGCGATACGTGCGTTTTGTAAGATCAGACATTCGCTTATAACGTCAGATCGGATTTAAGCGTTGACCTGGAGATTGTCTGGCTGGATATCTGCCCTCCCGAAACCAATCCGGGGTGTTGGGGGTTGAGGGTGTTGGCAGTGTGTTATAGGCAAGCAGAATGCACTCTATGAAGGATTCAAAAATTGTGTTGTCAAACTGTAATGATCCCTTGGTGAAGGAAATCATTTTGTTAGGAGATTTCATAACTGAATCGTTTTGCAGAAGGAGGATTTAAAATGATATATTTAAGTGTCTTAAAACTGTTTGAATCAGAGGACAAAAAATGATGTGGTGAAATGTTTAGGGAGGAAGTAGGTAAAATGGACTGGTCGTCTGTGCTGGATAGTGTAGGGCTAGACTGTGCCTGGGAACCCTTATGTTATTTGATTGAAATGTTTAGGGAGGAAGTAGGTAAAATGGACTGGTCGTCTGTGCTGGATAGTGTAGGGCTAGACTGTGCCTGGGAACCCTTTACATGTAGATTCTTTGATGTGGTGAAATGTTTAGGGGAGGAAGTAGGTAAAATGGCTCGTCTGTGCTTAGTGTAAGACTGTATTGGGAACCCTTTACAAGATTCTTTGATGTGGTGAAATGTTTAGGAGGAAGTAGGTAAAATGGACTGGTCGTCTGTGCTGGATAGTTCTGTGCCTGGGCCAGCTTTGATGTGTGAAATGTTTAGGGAGGAAGTAGGTAAAAATCGTCTGTGCTGATAGTGTAGGGCAGACTGTGCCTGGGAACCCTTTACAGATTCTTTGATGTGGTGAAATGTTTAGGGAGGAAGTAGGTAAAATGGACTGGTCGTCTGTGCAGACTGTGCCTGGGAAATTTACAAGATTCTTTGATTGTGAAATGTTTAGTAGGTAAAATGGACTGGTCGTCTGTGCTAGTGTAGGGCTAGACTGTGCCTGGGAACCCTATTACATGTAGATCTTTGATGTGGTGAAATGTTTAGGGAGGAAGTAGGTAAAATGCTGGATAGTGTTAGACTGTGCCTGGGAACCCTTTACATGTAGATTCTTTGATGTGGTGAAATGTTTAGGGAGGAAGTAGGTAAAATGGACTGGGTCTGTTAGTGTAGGGCTAGACTGTGCCTGGGAACCCTTTACATGTAGATCTTTGATGTGGTGAAATGTTTAGGGAGGAAGTAGGTAAAATGGACTGGTCGTCTGTTGGATAGTGTAGGGCAAGGCCTGGGAACCCTTTTGTAGATTCTTTGATGTGGTGAAATGTTTAGGAGGAAGTAGGTAAAATGGACTGGTCGTCTGTGCTGGATAGTGTAGGGCAAGACTGTGCCTGGGAACCCTTTACATGTAGATTCTTTGATGTGGTGAAATGTTTAGGGAGGAAGTAGGTAAAATGGACTGGCGTCTGTGCTGGATAGTGTAGGGCTAGACTGTGCCTGGGATTCTTTGATGTTATAGGGAAGTTAAAATGGACTGTGTTATAGATTCTGTGAAATTTGGAAGTAGGTAAAATCCGCCCTGTGCAGTTAGGGCTAGACTGTGCCTGGGAACCCTTTACATGTATCAGTAAAATATCCTCTGCTGGATAGTGTAGGGCTAGACTGTGCCTGGGAAGTAGATTCTTTGATGTGGTGAAATGTTTAGGGAGGAAGTAGGTAAAAAGGGCGTCTGTGCTGGTTAGTGTAAGGCTAACTGTGCCTGGGAACCCTTTACATGTAGATTCTTTGATGTGGTGAAATGTTTAGGGAGGAAGTAGGTAAAATGGACTGGGTCTGTGCTGATATAGGGCTAGATGCCTCTTTACATGTAGAATGTGGTGAAATGTTTAGGGATGAAGTAGGTAAAATTCTGTGCTGGAGTTATAGACTGTGCCTGTTTACATGTAGATTCTTTGATGTGGTGAAATGTTTAGGGAGGAAGTAGTAAAATGGACTGGTCGTCTGGCTGGATAAACTGTGCCTGGGAACCCTTTACATGTAGATTCTTTGATGTGGTGAAATGTTTAGGGAGGAAGTTAAAATGGACTGGTCGTCTGTGCTGGATATCTAGACTGTGCCTGGGAACCCTTTACATGTGATTCTTTGATGGGTGAAATGTTTTAGGTAAAATGGACCCTGGGAGTGTATAGACTGTGCCTGGGAACCCTTCCCCCATTAGATTCAATGTTTAGGGGAGGAAGTAGGTAAAATGGACTGGTCGTCTCTGTATAACTGTGCCTGGGAATTCTTTGATGGGTGAAATGAAGTAGGTAAAATGACCCTGGAGGTATAGGAGACTGTGCCTGGGAACCCTTTACATTAGATCTTTGATGGTGAAATGTTAGGTAAAATGGATAAGTCAGACTGTGCCTGGGAACCCTTTACATGTAGATTCTTTGATGTGGTGAAATGTTTTTTGGACTGGTCGTCTGTGCTGGATAGTGTAGGGCTAGACTGTTGGGAACCCTTTCTGTAGATTCTTTATGTGGTGAAATGTTTAGGAGGAAGTAGGTAAAATGGACTGGGTCTGTGCTGGATAGTGTAACTAGACTGTGCCTGAACCCTTTACATGTAGATTCTTTGATGTGGTGAAATGTTTAGGAGGAAGTAGGTAAAATGGACTGGTCGTCTGTGCTGGATAGTGTAGGGCTAGACTGTGCCTGGGAACTTTACATGTAGATTCTGAAATGTTTAGGGAGGAAGTAGGTAAAATGGACTGGTCGTCTGTGCTGGATAGTGTTAGACTGTGCCTGGGAACCCTTTACATGTAGATTCTTTGATGTGGTGAAATGTTTAGGAGGAAGTAGGTAAAATGGACTGGTCGTCTGTGCTCCTAGACTGTGCCTGGGAAGATACATGTAGATTCTTTGATGTGGTGAAATGTTTAGAGGAGGAAGTAGTAAAATGGACTGGTCGTCTGTGCTGGATAGTGTAGGGCTAGACTGTGCCTGGGAACCCTTTACATGTAGATTCTTTGATGTGGTGAATGTGATGGCTCCCATTAGATGGGCCAGGGCCATTGATTCAAGTACTTCTGTTGCCAGCAATCTGGTTAGCAAGCTGCCCACCAGTGCTGGTTTGTATGGAAACAACCAAGCAAAAAGTATTGTGCAGAGTTATGGGTTCAACCAAACACCCTTTTCTTTTGCAAAGGTAGCAACAGCCAAGAGTCAGTATGCCAGAGCTTAAATGCTCCAAAGCCACATGCCTGGATAATATTCCTGCAAGGTTTCTAATAGATTCTGCTGAGCAAATTACTTGTATTACGCCTACCGTTCAGCTCTCTCTTGAACAAGGCATCTTTCCCAGGGACGTGAAACAAGACAAAGTTATACCTCTGTATAAGAAGGGAAGTCTGACCCTGGGAGTTATAGGCCTGTATTTATCCCAGAGGGGATCTGAACTATATCCTCTGTATAAGAAGGGGATAGAGTCTGACCCTGGGAGTTATAGGCCTGTATTTATCCTCTGTATAAGAAGGGGATGAAGTCTGACCTTGGAACTGCCTGGAGTCTATAGGCCTGTATTTATCCTCTGTATAAGAAGGGGATGAAGTCTGACCCTTGGAACTACAGGCCTGTATCTATCCTCTGTATAAGAAGGGGATAGAGTCTGACCCTGGGAGTTATAGGCCTGTATTTATCCTCTGTATAAGAAGGATAAAGTCTTACCCTGTATTTAGTTATAGGCCTGTATCTATCCTCTGTATAAGAAGGGGAAAGTTATAGGCCTGTATTTATCCTCTGTATAAGAAGGGGATGAAGTCTATGGAACTACAGGCCTGTATCTATCCTCTCTGTATAAGAAGGGGTGAAGTCTGCCCCTGGGAATACAGGCCTGTATTTATCCTCTGTATAAGAAGGGGATGAAGTCTGACCCTTGGATAACCCCTGGGAGTTACAGGCCCTGTATTTAAGTTGACCCTGGGAGTTATAGGCCTGTATTTATCCTCTGTATAAGAAGGGGATAAAGTCTGACCCTGGGAGTTAACTGTATCTATCCCTCTGTATAAGAAGGGGAAGTCTGACCCTGGGAGTTACAGGCCTGTATTTATCCTCTGTATAAGAAGGGGATGAAGTCTGACCCTTGGAACTACAGGCCTGTATCTATCCTCTGTATAAGAAGGGGAAGTCTGACCCTGGGAGTTACAGGCCTGTATTTATCCTCTGTATAAGAAGGGGATAAAGTCTAACCCGGTTAATTATAGGCCTGTATCTATCCTCTGTATAACATCAGAGATCCTGGAGAGAGTTGTACATGAGCAAATGTATGAATATGTCAGCAAACAAAGTCTAATGTATGATTTTCAGTTGGGTTTTTAGAAAAACATAGTCCACTGATTCATGTCTACTTTACTTGACTGACTTTATCAGGAAAGAGGTTGATGAGGGAAATATCTGTGGAATGGTACTGCTTGACCTACAGAATGCCTTTGATATAGTTAACCACTGTCTCCTAATCTCCAAACTGGAGGCACTGGGGTTAAGCAGCTGGGTATAGGGTGGAGTATAGTAGAGGCTAATGGGTCACTGTCTCTGGCAAAACCAATGAGTTGTGGCATTCCGCAGGGGAGCGTGCTTGGGCCTCTGCTGTTTTTATTGTATATTAACGATATGAAAGATGCTTGTTCTTGCCGTCTTTTCCTTTATGCGGATGACTCTACACTTCTGGTGTCTCACAAAAGTAAAACTATGTTAGAGAGAAATACTTAGCACAGAGCTTACTAACATTAGCCAATGGCTTGGAGATAATAAACTATCTCTGCACATACTGTAGGAAAAACTGAGGCAATTATGTTTGGATCCAGACCTAAATTGAGTAGGTCCTCTGAAATCAGATTGGAGTTAGGGGGGGTGAGGTGCGGACTACTAAAACCTCTGTTAGCTACCTGGGATGTATCCTTGACAGAAGCTTGGGAGGTGTGAGCACGACCAATAGGGAAGTTTAATGCCAGGACTAAGTTTTTGGCTAGAAAGTCCAAGCTGCTTGATAAGGATTCCATGAAAGTGCTAGCCACTGCCCTCATTCAAAGCCATTTTGACTACGCTAGTACTTCCTGGTTTGGGGGTCTTATCTAATCTTCTGAAGGGGAAGCTCCAGATATCCCAGAATAAGCTGATCAGGGTAGTATTGAAGGTTAGTCCACATATTCACATAGGCAGTAGCTGCTTTCGGGAACTAAACCGGTTGCCTGTTGAGGCTAGGGTGTCCCAGATTAGACTAGGTTTGGTTTACAGGAGTATTTATGGTCCTGCACCCAGATATCTAACTGATTACTTTCCTCATGTTAGGGATGCACACAACCACAGCACCAGATCAGGTGCTTACACAGGTTCAGGAGTAATGCTGGGAATGGTATTGTCTTATATACCGGAGCCTCAGAGTGGAATGAGTTGCCTCTGCCCATGAAAACATCATCCTCTCTGGCAGCTTTATAAAATAAAGTACAAACATGGTTGACGTCTTCTGTGCCTATTTGAAAAACCCCAACGACGTAACTGCAATGATGAGACGGATGTTCGTCTTCTTACTTTTTATGTTTTATTATCTCAATGCCATACTGTGTTTACTGTGTTCCATCTTGTCTAGCCATCTGGTCTCAACAGGACCACAATGGAAATCAGTCCCAGACATTATTGTGTGTTATTCTCCATGATATAACTCATATGAAAGAGCGAGAGCGAGTGAGAGAGAGCGTGAGAGCGAGCGAGCGAGAGAGAGAGAGAGAGAGAGACATTCATGTTTTTGGGTGGCTATTGTCAGTTGATGCTATAGTTACTAGAGGAGAGAGACCAAGTTGAGACGCTGGACCAGGTGGATAAAGTATGATTCAAGGCAGTTTATTTGAAGGTAAAAATGTCTGATACAAAGCGTGCACGGATCCTCTCATTTGGCTCAGAAGGAGTCAGCTGAAAAAAGGATGCCTAAACAGAGTGTGCAAAGGTATTTGAACATAGAATGACGTAGGTTGATTCTTGTAGTTCTGTCTTCTGACTGGTTGGTGAAGGTTGGAGGCAGGTCCTGTCCGACCCTTTGCCGGTGCCCCATTGGTGCTTCTTGAAGTCGTCTGATCCTGGCCCCTGCTCTGTTGAAAGGAGTGTGGGGGTGTGTGCGTTGAGATGTCTGTGTGTCTGTGTGTGTCAAGATAATTGAGATAAGGGGAACTGAAATTGACAGTGGCGCAAGTAGGGGTTTGTGTGTCCAGGGATGTCAGTTGAAATGAGTGTGGGGTGTGTGTGCGTTCGTGCGCTATAATGTGTGTGCGTGTCAATGTGTGGGTCAAGAGGCCATGAGATAGGGGAACTTGGGCTGACAGTTGGCGCTTCAGACTAGGGAGTTTCCCTGTTTTGACAGGGATGCATATGATGGCCTCAGTCAGACAGATGAGTTTGGTGTCTTACAGTTGCTTATGCGGTTAGAATCTGCTTTGACCTGGACAGAATGTGTCTGTGTTAAAGCAGAAGTATGTCTTGAGCAAAAGTCCCCTAAGCCTCAGGCATAGGATGTGTTTTAATTATAGGGTTGCAAGCAAACTCTGCTTAGGCTATGAGTGATTAATATATATGAGTGATTAATATATTAGGGATATACTACACTATGAAATGATGCAACGAGAAAGAGAGATGTTTGCGCTTTAGTTTGGGTGTGAACAAGGCGTCTCAACGCCTCAACAAGGTAAGCAGAGGCAAAAACAACAAATAACGAATGAAAACCAATTAAGTTATATAAAGCCTGTTGGAGAAGAGAGTTAGAGAGAGAGAGTCAGGGAGAGAGAGAGAGAGAGTAAGGGAGATCAAGAGTCAGGGAGAGCAAGAGTCAGGGAGAGCGAGTCATTGAGAGAGAGAGAGAGAGAGAGAGAGAGAGAGAGAGAGGGAGAGAGAGAGGGGGGGATAGAGAGAGAAATAGTCGGAGAGAGAGTGAGGAAGAAATTAAGCAAGAGAGAGGGAAATATATAAAGAGAGAGGGGGGAAAGGTAGAGAGAGAGAGAGAGAGAGAGGGAACGATAGAGAGGGGGTAAAGAGAGAAATAGAGAGAGAGAGAAAATATGCAGTAAGAAAGAGAGGGCGACGTTTTTCATGGTGTTGCACTTTAGTTTTGCCTCAACGCCTCGACAAGAGGGAGAGAGGGGGTGGGAGAGAGGGTGGGAGAGAGAGAGAGGGTGGAAGAGAGAGAGAGAGGGTGGGAGAAAGAGAGAGGGTGGGAGAAAGAGAGAGAGAGAGAGAGAGGGTGGAGGGAGGAGAAAGAGAGAGGGTGGAGGAGAAAGAGAGTGTGGAGGAAAGAGAGTCTTACTGTAGAGTAGAGCCTCAAATCACCCAGTAATGCTCAGGTAAATGGGTCTCCAGGTAGGTTGCCGTTACTGTGAGTGCCAGTACAGTACTTTAAGTGCAGAACATTACACGTTAGCTGGTAAGTGGCAGGTTCATAAGTGGTCAGTCTGAAGGTGGAAGAAACACACAACTGGTTAGTCACTCTGCTGCCTGGAGGAACAGAACACCTTATAAACTAAACCAATGAAAACCCTGATGAGGAAACACCTTATAAACTAAACCAATGAAAACCCTGATAAGGAAACACCTTATAAACTAAACCAATGAAAACCCTGATAAGGAAACACCTTATAAACTAAACCAATGAAAACCCTGATAAGGAAACACCTTATAAACTAAACCAATGAAAACCCTGATAAGGAAACACCTTATAAACTAAACCAATGAAAACCCTGATAAGGAAACACCTTATAAACTAAACCAATGAAAACCCTGATAAGGAAACACCTTATAAACTAAACCAATGAAAACCCTGATAAGGAAACACATTATAAACTAAACCAATGACAACCCTGATAAGGAAACACCTTATAAGCTAAACCAATGAAAACCCTGATGAAGAAATGTGAATAAGTTATTACATCGGAGCTTAGAATGTGCAGGTTTTCCTTCCCGTTTTGAATTGACCCTAAATGACATCACCTTATTTACCCCTCTCTTCCCTATAAAGTGCACTAACTTTTTAAACAGAGCCCCACAGAGCCTTGGTCAAAATAAGCTAGTGGCCAATCCTAAAAAAAAAAGAGCTTAGTTTTGAGATACCCGGGACAGACCAAAACACAACCAGGTATTTTCACATCTTAAAATGTCTCCCATATATTAAAACAGATGGTTGTGGGAAAAAAATATTTTACTGCAAAAATGGGTTGATAGATATTTTAAACTCAATGAGTATAGAAACATTCCCTGGCTTGAGGATGAGTGGGCCACATAAACTCATGTAACCCGTTATTCACAGCTCTGATATTGTTCAAATGCAGAACACAGGAGATATTGTGGTTAAGTGACTTGCTCAACGGCTCCTGACAGATTTTTCAAACTAGTCGTCTCTGGGATTCGAACCAGAGAACTTACGGGACCTGCTCTTAACCACTATGCTTCCTGCCACCCAATAGTTTGGAGTACATCCCTTCTGTACACAAATAAACAGCATTAGGATATCTTCATTCACCTAGGAAGACTTGTCAACACAGAGATGCAGTAGGCTGAAATATCAACTAGGAGTATTTATGATGAATGGAAGCTTTAGCTTTAGGATAATAGATGACTTTCCGAGTCAAATATGCCGTCATTCAGTGCTGTATGGTCCTGCCTGACAAGCGTAGTCACACATGGGTCTCTGATGTTGTGGCTATTGTAAATCCACCATCCGTGACTGTCTGCCCTGGACTATACTGTATGTTGACTTTACGGTGTGTCCTGGGTTGGATGTGACCACACATAACCAGCGCATAATAATAATAATAATAATATATGCCATTTAGCTGACGCTTTTATCCAAAGCGACTTACAGTCATGTGTGCATACATTCTACGCATGGGTGGCGGGGAATGAACCCACTACCCTGGGCAGGTGTTCATGAACCGCATGAAGGCAGGTGTTCATTCACTACAATACATCCAACACAAGCTGGCAGACCGTTGACAAGTCATGCCTTCAACCTAGTGGGGCTTTCGCATGTCATTGGAACTGTGAGCTCTCCAACGGCAACGACATCCTGAATGTTCCGGTCTGCCCCTTGGAAATGCCGTACACGTTGACTAGGTGACATCACAGTGGAAGGGCAGGATGCAACCACGTATGATGATGAACTCCTAAGGCAGGTGTTCACCACATTGACCCAACACACCTCTCCAATGGGAAAGCCTGAATCTCCCAGAACTGTCCTCGATAGGTCCACTCTAACATCAGTCCTTCTCTCTGGCAGACACAATCCCATGTCTCAATTGTCTCAAGGCTTAAAACTAATTCTTTAACCCGTCTCCTCTCCCTTCATCTACACGGACTGAAGTGGATTTAACAAGTGACATCAATGAGGGATCATAGCTTTCACCTGGATTCACCTGGTCAGTCTATGTCATGCGAAGAGCATGTGTTCCTCATGTTTTGTGTACTCAGTGTATGCTAACACCCATGGCTGATCAGCCCACGTGACACCTGATGTCACATTTGTGATAATGGAGGGACCAAGGCGCAGCGTGATTATAGTTCCGCATCTTATTTAAAGTGAAACTTCAGCAAAACAATAAACAAACAACGAAACGTGACCTACGTGGTGCAGCACTAAACAATATCCCACAACCCAGGAGGGAACAATGGAGAACTTAAGTATGATCCCCAATTAGAGACAATGACAATCAGCTGCCTCTAATTGGGAAACATACAACAAAAACAAACATAGATATAGGAAAACTAGAACACCCCCCCCTAGTCACGCCCTGACCTACAACACCATAGAGAACCCCGAGGCTCTCTATGGTCAGGGCGTGACAGTACCCCCCCCCCCTCCCACCCAAAGACTCCACCCGCAAAACCTGAAACAAAATGGGGAGGGTAGGGGGGGGGGTGACTAGTGTCGTCGGCGGCTCCGGGGCGGGTCGTAGCCCGAGGGCTGTCTATGGTCAGGGCAAAGGGTTTGAATACTTATGTAAATAAGGTATTTCTGTTTATTATTTTATACATTTGCAAACATTTCTAAAAAGCTGTTTTCGTTTTGTCATTATGGAGTATTGTGTTAAGATTGATGAGGAAAATCAATAATTGAATTAGTTTTAGAATAAGGCTGTAACCATGCTTGACTAGCTCCACATCCTCTGCTGGGGATTGGCTGGGAGAGAGTGGTCTTTGTCCACTATGCTTGACTAGCTCCACGTCCTCTGCTGGGGATTGGCTGGGAGAGAGTGGTCTTTGTCCACTATGCTTGACTAGCTCCACGTCCTCTGCTGGGGATTGGCTGGGAGAGAGTGGTCTTTGTCCACCATGCTTGACTAGCTCCACCTCCTCTGCTGGGGATTGGCTGGGAGAGAGTGGTCTTTGTCCACCATGCTTGACTAGCTCCACCTCCTCTGCTGGGGATTGGCTGGGAGAGAGTGGTCTTTGTCCACCATGATTGACTAGCTCCACCTCCTCTGCTGGGGATTGGCTGGGAGAGAGTGGTCTTTGTCCACAATGCTTGACTAGCTCCACCTCCTCTGCTGGGGATTGGCTGGGAGAGAGTGGTCTTTGTCCACATGCTTGACTAGCTCCACCTCCTCTGCTGGGGATTGGCTGGGAGAGAGTGGTCTTTGTCCACCATACTTGACTAGCTCCACGTCCTCTGCTGGGGATTGGCTGGGAGAGAGTGGTCTTTGTCCACCATGCTTGACTAGCTCCACGTCCTCTGCTGGGGATTGGCTGGGAGAGAGTGGTCTTTGTCCACCATGATTGACCAGCTCCACCTCCTCTGCAAACCCTTTGTCCATCCAGGATCCTCTGCTGGGGATTGGCTGGGAGAGTTCTGGTCAGGTCTTTGTCAGACCCCCAGAACTACAACTACCACTGGCTTGACCCCAGCTCCACACTCCTGGTCTGCAAACCAACTTTACTGGTCCAGAACTACGACTACCACTGGCCCTGGGATGACCTTGGCAGATGAACTACAACTACCACTGGCTACTGGTCAGGCCCCAGAACTACAACTACCACTGGCTACCGGTCAGACCCCAGAACTACAACTACCACTGGCTACTGGTCAGACCCCAGAAGTACAACTACCATTGGCTACTGGTCAGACGCCAGAACTAAACTACCACTTCATAGTCAGGCCCCAGAACTACAACTACCAGCTATGACCAGACTGTACTTCTGGTCAGACCCCAGAACTACAACTACCACTGGCTACCAATCAGACCCCAGAACTACAACTACCATTGGCTACTGGGCAGGCCCCAGAACTACAACTACCACTGGCTACTGGTCAGACCCCAGAACTACAACTACCACTGGCTACTGGTCAGGCCCCAGAACTACAACTACCACTGGCTACTGGTCAGACCCCAGAACTACAACTACCACTGGCTACTGGTAAGACGCCAGAAGACCCCACCGGTCAGGCCCCAGAACTACAACTACCACTGGCTACTGGTCAGACCCCAGAACTACAACTACCACTGGCTACTGGTCAGACCCCAGAAGTACAACTACCATTGGCTACTGGTAAGACCCAGAACTACAACTACCACTGGCTACTGGTCAGACCCCAGAACTACAACTACCACTGGCTACTGGTCAGACCCCAGAACTACAACTACCACTGGCTACTGGTCAGACCCCAGAAGACTACCACTGGCTACTGGTCAGACCCCAGAACTACCACTGGCTACTGGTCAGACCCCAGAACTACAACTACCACTGGCTACTGGTCAGGCCCCAGAACTACAACTACCACTGGCTACTGGTCAGACCCCAGAACTACAACTACCACTGGCTACTGGTCAGACCCCAGAACTACAACTACCACTGGCTACAACTACCACTGGCTACTGGTCAGACCCCAGAACTACAACTACCACTGGCTACTGGTCAGAGCCAGAACTACAACTACCACTGTCTACCGGTCAGGCCCCAGAACTACAACTACCACTGGCTACTGGTCAGACCCCAGAACTACAACTACCACTGGCTACTGAGGCCCCAGAACTACAACTACCACTGGCAGACCCCAGAACTACAACTACCACTGGCTACTGGTCAGACCCCAGAACTACAACTACCACTGGCTACTGGTCAGACCCCAGAACTACAACTACCACTGGCTACTGGTCAGACCCCAGAACCACAACTACTACCACTGGCTACTGGTCAGACCCCAGAACTACAACTACCACTGGCTACTGGTCAGACCCCAGAACTACAACTACCACTGGCTACTGGTCAGGCCCCAGAACTACAACTACCACTGGCTACTGGTCAGACCCCAGAACTACAACTACCACTGGCTACTGGTCAGACCCCAGAACACAACTACCACTGGCTACTGGTCAGACCCCAGAACTACAACTACCACTGGCTACTGGTCAGGCCCCAGAACTACAACTACCACTGGCTACTGGTCAGACCCCAGAACTACAACTACCACTGGCTACTGGTCAGACCCCAGAACTACAACTACCACTGGCTACTGGTCAGGCCCCAGAACTACAACTACCACTGGCTACTGGTCAGACCCCAGAACTACAACTACCACTGGACCCCAGAACTACAACTACCACTGGCTACTGGTCAGCCCCAGAACTACAACTACCACTGGCTACTGGTCAGGCCCCAGAACTACAACTACCACTGTCTATTTTGTCTCCTCATTCCGTTTTTGGCACATTCATGTCCTGGTCACCTCAGATACTTTGAATCACCCTTAGTTTCAGAGGGGAAAACGGGGACACATCTGAGCTGTACATATCCACTACTAGAGTAACTGGCTGTATTAGGTTGCTCTCCTGCGGTGTGGTAAAGTACTTAAGTAAAACATACTTCAAAGTACTACATAATTAAGCAGTTCTCTTTCAATGTAAAAATGTACATCCTAAAGGAAATCATGTATTTTTTTAACTCCAGACATATTCCATGACAACCAAAAGTACTAGTTACATTTCCAATGCAAAAATGTCCAATTCACACACCTATTAATAACACGTGTTGTCATCCCTACTGCCTCTGATCTGGTCGGGCTCACTGGCTACTGGTCAGACCCCAGAACTACAACTACCAAACACAAATACTGTGTTTTTTAAAGGATGTCTGCGTGTTGGAGTGTGTCCCTGTCTGTCCGTAAATAAATACATTAAAAACATGTGTGCCGTCTGGTTTGCTTAATATCAGGAATTTGATGTATTGCATTGACTTTTACTTTGTACGACGGTTGAGTGCTTTTTCTCACCACTCTACATTATTACAATACATGTATTCGTAGTATTTTCAATGGGTGACTTTCACTTTGACTTCAGTCATTTTCTGTTGAAATGATCTTTACTTTTGCTCAATTATGACAACGGAATACTTTCCCCAGCAGTCTCTCCTGTGACTTGGCTACACTACAGTATGCGCTTGTATTGTGAAAAACAGCTCTTCGAACACCACAGAGGCAGTGGTACTCGTAGTGCTATTTATTCCACGAGTCATATGAAACCCTTTTAAAGACAGAATAACACAATACAACACCAACCAGGACAATTTATATGCAGGCGAAGGTGTCTGAGTGTAATTATTTTCGCCATATTGTATTCAGAATAAAAATGTATTTATACCAAAACAGTCTTCATGGGCGTGAGTGTTGTACACCATTCTGAGAGAATGTCTCTCTCATCCACAACATTCTAATTTCCATGTGATTTGACCTCCATCAAATGGTATTGTGGCGGCCATATTGGATGCCATATTGGATGCCATATTGGATGCCATATTGGATATTGGATGCCAATTTGTAAGTCGCTCTGGATAAGAGCGTCTGCTAAATGACTTAAATGTAAATGTAAATGTATATTGGATGCCATATTGGATGCCATATTGGATGCCATATTGGATGCCATATTGGATGCCATATTGGATATTGGATGCCATATTGGATGCCATATTGGATATTGGATGCCATATTGGATGCCATATTGGATATTGGATGCCATATTGGATGCCATATTGGATATTGGATGCCATATTGGATGCCATATTGGATGCCATATTGGATGCCATATTGGATATTGGATGCCATATTGGATGCCATATTGGATGCCATATTGGATATTGGATGCCATATTGGATGTCAGGCTAAATCTAGAGTGGTCCCAATGACCATCTGTGGTCCCCCCCCCCCCCCCCCCCTGACTAAATTACAAGAATAGGGGCTAAATATACAAAACCCTTCAAGGAACCTTTGACCACAAAAAAAGGTAATTTCGATGTCTGAGCCCCTTGTTTTACGTTAGAGTCAAATACAATAGCCACAACATTAAAAACAACATGTCTAACTGTGATTGCAAGCTCTGATATTGCTAACATTTTGAATACAAGTAGTCAGTTGTCTGCCCTTCACACAGAAACAAACAGCATTAGGATATCTTAATGCATTGTTATGTAAATACAGAGATACAGTACAATCGATGGAAATATAAACTATAAATATTTATGATGAATGTAATATTTACTTTTGTATGCTCATATTGATACATATTTACATTTGTATGCTCATAAATAGACACCTTTCAAAAGTCCGATATGCCGTCATTCAGTGCTGTGTGACCCCGCATGACAAGTGTACAATATTAGGGTACATGGATTCATGTATTCCACCCCCTCTCCAGCCAGCCATTATTTCAGTTTAGGGGGTGTAGTGAGACAATATCTACTATAGCAAAAATATATGTATTTGATAAATGGGATTAGAGATGGGATAAAACTACATGGTGCTGTTATGTTTTACATTGGGTCGGGGTATCAACATAAATGTGGAGGGTCGTGGGGTATCAACATAAATGTGGAGGGTCGGGTATCATAAATGTGGAGAACATAAATGTGGAGGGTCGGGGTATCAACATAAATGTGGAGGGTCGGGGGTATCAACATAAATGTGGAGGGTCGGGGTATCAACATAAATGTGGAGGGTCGGGGTATCAACATAAATGTGGAGGGTCGGGGTATCAACATAAAGGTGGAGGGTCGGGGTATCAACATAAATGTGGAGGGTCGGGTATCAACATAAATGTGGAGGGTCGGGTATCAACATAAATGTGGAGGGTCGGGTATCAACATAAATGTGGAGGGTCGGGTATCAACATAAATGTGGAGGGTCGGGTATCAACATAAATGTGGAGGGTCGGGTATCAACATAAATGTGGAGGGTCGGGTATCAACATAAATGTGGAGGGTCGGGGTATCAACATAAATGTGGAGGGTCGGGATATCAACATAAATGTGGAGGGTCGGGGGTATCAACATAAATGTGGAGGGTCGGGGTATCAACATAAATGTGGAGGGTCGGGGGTATCAACATAAAGGTGGAGGATCGGGTATCAACATAAATGTGGAGGGTCGGGTATCAACATAAATGTGGAGGATCGGGGTATCAACATAAATGTGGAGGGTCGGGGTATCAACATAAATGTGGAGGGTCGGGGTATCAACATAAAGGTGGAGGGTCGGGGTAACAACATAAATGTGGAGGCCTTGTCACTAGCCTGTTTTACATTGGGTCGGGTATCAACATAAATGTGGAAGCCTTGTCACTAGCCTGTTTTACATTGGGTCGGGGGTATCAACATAAATGTGGAGGGTCGGGGGTATCAACATAAAGGTGGAGGGTCGGGGGTATCAACATAAATGTGGAGGGTCGGGGGTATCAACATAAATGTGGAGGGTCGGGGTATCAACTTAAAGGTGGAGGGTCGGGTATCAACATAAATGTGGAGGGTCGGGGGTATCAACATAAAGGTGGAGGGTCGGGGTATCAACATAAAGGTGGAGGGTCGGGGTATCAACATAAATGTGGAGGGTCGGGGGTATCAACATAAATGTGGAGGGTCGGGGTATCAACATAAATGTGGAGGGTCGGGGTATCAACATAAATGTGGAGGGTCGGGGTATCAACATAAATGTGGAGGGTCGGGGTATCAACATAAATGTGGAGGGTCGGGGTATCAACATAAATGTGGAGGGTCGGGGGTATCAACATAAAGGTGGAGGGTCGGGGTATCAACATAAATGTGGAGGGTCGGGGGTATCAACATAAATGTGGAGGGTCGGGGGTATCAACATAAATGTGGAGGCCTTGTCACTAGCCTGTTTTACATTGGGTCGGGTATCAACATAAATGTGGAAGCCTTGTCACTAGCCTGTTTTACATTGGGTCGGGGGTATCAACATAAATGTGGAGGGTCGGGGGTATCAACATAAAGGTGGAGGGTCGGGGTATCAACATAAATGTGGAGGGTCGGGGTATCAACATAAATGTGGAGGGTCGGGGTATCAACATAAATGTGGAGGGTCGGGGGTATCAACATAAATGTGGAGGGTCGGGGTATCAACATAAATGTGGAGGGTCGGGGTATCAACATAAATGTGGAGGGTCGGGGTATCAACATAAATGTGGAGGGTCGGGGTATCAACATAAATGTGGAGGGTCGGGGGTATCAACATAAATGTGGAGGGTCGGGGTATCAACATAAATGTGGAGGGTCGGGTATCAACATAAATGTGGAGGGTCGGGTATCAACATAAATGTGGAGGGTCGGGGGTATCAACATAAAGGTGGAGGGTCGGGGTATCAACATAAATGTGGAGGGTCGGGGGTATCAACATAAATGTGGAGGGTCGGGGTATCAACATAAATGTGGAGGGTCGGGGGTATCAACATAAATGTGGAGGGTCGGGGGTATCAACATAAATGTGGAGGGTCGGGGTATCAACATAAATGTGGAGGGTCGGGGTATCAACATAAATGTGGAGGGTCGGGGTATCAACATGAATGTGGAGGGTCGGGGTATCAACATAAATGTGGAGGGTCGGGTATCAACATAAATGTGGAGGGTCGGGGGTATCAAAATAAAGGTGGAGGGTCGGGGTATCAACATAAATGTGGAGGGTCGGGGTATCAACATAAATGTGGAGGGTCGGGGTATCAACATAAATGTGGAGGGTCGGGGTATCAACATAAATGTGGAGGGTCGGGGTATCAACATAAATGTGGAGGGTCGGGGTATCAACATAAATGTGGAGGGTCGGGGGTATCAACATAAATGTGGAGGGTCGGGGTATCAACATAAATGTGGAGGGTCGGGGGTATCAACATAAATGTGGAGGGTCGGGGTATCAACATAAATGTGGAGGGTCGGGGTATCAACATAAATGTGGAGGGTCGGGGTATCAACATAAATGTGGAGGGTCGGGGTATCAACATAAATGTGGAGGGTCGGGGTATCAACATAAAGGTGGAGGGTCGGGGTATCAACATAAATGTGGAGGGTCGGGGTATCAACATAAATGTGGAGGGTCGGGGTATCAACATAAAGGTGGAGGGTCGGGGGTATCAACATAAAGGTGGAGGGTCGGGGTATCAACATAAATGTGGAGGGTCGGGGTATCAACATAAAGGTGGAGGGTCGGGGGTATCAACATAAAGGTGGAGGGTCGGGGTATCAACATAAAGGTGGAGGGTCGGGGTATCAACATAAATGTGGAGGGTCGGGGTATCAACATAAATGTGGAGGGTCGGGGGTATCAACATAAATGTGGAGGGTCGGGGTATCAACATAAAGGTGGAGGGTCGGGGGTATCAACATAAATGTGGAGGGTCGGGGTATCAACATAAATGTGGAGGGTCGGGGGTATCAACATAAATGTGGAGGCCTTGTCACTAGCCTGTTTTACATTGGGTCGGGGTATCAACATAAATGTGGAGGCCTTGTCACTAGCCTGTTTTACATTGGGTCGGGGGTATCAACATAAATGTGGAGGCCTTGTCACTAGCCTGTTTTACATTGGGTCGGGATATCAACATAAATGTGGAGGCCTTGTCACTAGCCTGTTTTACATTGGGTCGGGGTATCAACATAAATGTGGAGGGCTTGTCACTAGCCTCTTTTACATTGGGTCGGGGGTATCAACATCAAATCAAATCAAATCAAATCAAATTTATTTATATAGCCCTTCGTACATCAGCTGATATCTCAAAGTGCTGTACAGAAACCCAGCCTAAAACCCCAAACAGCAAACAATGCAGGTGTAAAAGCACGGTGGCTAGGAAAAACTCCCTAGAAAGGCCAAAACCTAGGAAGAAACCTAGAGAGGAACCGGGCTATGTGGGGTGGCCAGTCCTCTTCTGGCTGTGCCGGGTAGAGATTATAACAGAACATGACCAAGATGTTCAAATGTTCATAAATGACCAGCATGGTCGAATAATAATAAGGCAGAACAGTTGAAACTGGAGCAGCAGCACAGTCAGGTGGACTGGGGACAGCAAGGAGCCTTCATGTCAGGTAGTCCTGGGGCACGGTCCTAGGGCTCAGGTCAGTTGAAACTGGAGCAGGAGCATGGCCAGGTGGACTGGGGACAGCAAGGAGTCCTCATGTCAGGTAGTCCTGGGACATGGTCCTAGGGCTCAGGTCCTCCGAGAGAAGAAAGAAAGAGAGAAGGAGAGAATTAGAGAACGCACACTTAGATTCACACAGGACACCGAATAGGACAGGAGAAGTACTCCAGATATAACAAACTGACCCTAGCCCCCGACACATAAACTACTGCAGCATAAATACTGGAGGCTGAGACAGGAGGGGTCAGGAGATACTGTGGCCCCATCCGAGGACACCCCCGGACAGGGCCAAACAGGAAGGATATAACCCCACCCACTTTGCCAAAGCACATCCCCCACACCACTAGAGGGATATCTTCAACCACCAACTTACCATCCTGAGACAAGGCCGAGTATAGCCCACAAAGATCTCCGCCACGGTACAACCCAAGGGGGCACCCAGACAGGCCGACCACAACAGTGAATCAACCCACCCAGGTGACGCACCCCCCAGGGACGGCACGAGAGAGCCCCAGCAAGCCAGTGACTCAGCCCCCGTAACAGGGTTAGAGGCAGAGAATCCCAGTGGAAAGAGGGGAACCGGCCAGGCAGAGACAGCAAGGGCGGTTCGTTGCTCCAGAGCCTTTCCGTTCACCTTCCCACTCCTGGGCCAGACTACACTCAATCATATGACCCACTGAAGAGATGAGTCTTCAGTAAAGACTTAAAGGTTGAGACCGAGTTTGCGTCTCTGACATGGGTAGGCAGACCGTTCCATAAAAATGGAGCTCTATAGGAGAAAGCCCTGCCTCCAGCTGTTTGCTTAGAAATTCTAGGGACAATTAGGAGGCCTGCGTCTTGTGACCGTAGCGTACGTGTAGGTATGTACGGCAGGACCAAATCAGAGAGGTAGGTAGGAGCAAGCCCATGTAATGCTTTGTAGGTTAGCAGTAAAACCTTGAAATCAGCCCTTGCTTTGACAGGAAGCCAGTGTAGAGAGGCTAGCACTGGAGTAATATGATCAAATTTTTTGGTTCTAGTCAGGATTCTAGCAGCCGTATTTAGCACTAACTGAAGTTTATTTAGTGCTTTATCCGGGTAGCCGGAAAATAGAGCATTGCAGTAGTCTAACCTAGAAGTGACAAAAGCATGGATTAATTTTTTCTGCATCATTTTTGGACAGAAAGTTTCTGATTTTTGCAATGTTACGTAGATGGAAAAAGCTGTCCTCGAAATGGTCTTGATATGTTCTTCAAAAGAGAGATCAGGGTCCAGAGTAACGCCGAGGTCCTTCACAGTTTTATTTGAGACGACTGTACAACCATTAAGATTAATTGTCAGATTCAACAGAAGATCTCTTTGTTTCTTGGGACCTAGAACAAGCATCTCTGTTTTGTCCGAGTTTAATAGTAGAAAGTTTGCAGCCATCCACTTCCTTATGTCTGAAACACATGCTTCTAGCGAGGGCAATTTTGGGGCTTCACCATGTTTCATTGAAATGTACAGCTGTGTGTCATCCGCATAGCAGTGAAAGTTTACATTATGTTTTCGAATAACATCCCCAAGAGGTAAAATATATAGTGAAAACAATAGTGGTCCTAAAACAGAACCTTGAGGAACACCGAAATGTACAGTTGATTTGTCAGAGGACAAACCATTCACAGAGACAAACTGATATCTTTCCGACAGATAAGATCTAAACCAGGCCAGAACTTGTCCGTGTAGACCAATTTGGGTTTCCAATCTCTCCAAAAGAATGTGGTGATCGATGGTATCAAAAGCAGCACTAAGGTCTAAATGTGGAGGCCTTGTCACAAGCCTGTTTTACATTGGGTCGGGGGTATCAACATAAATGTGGAGGCCTTGTCACTAGCCTGTTTTACATTGGGTCGGGGTATCAACATAAATGTGGAGGCCTTGTCACTAGCCTGTTTTACATTGGGTCGGGTATCAACATAAATGTGGAGGGTCGGGGTATCAACATAAATGTGGAGGGTCGGGGTATCAACATAAATGTGGAGGGTCGGGGTATCAACATAAATGTGGAGGGTCGGGGTATCAACATAAATGTGGAGGGTCGGGGGTATCAACATAAATGTGGAGGGTCGGGGTATCAACATAAATGTGGAGGGTCGGGGTATCAACATAAATGTGGAGGGTCGGGGTATCAACATAAATGTGGAGGGTCAGGGGTATCAACATAAATGTGGAGGGTCGGGGGTATCAACATAAATGTGGAGGGTCGGGGTATCAACATAAATGTGGAGGGTCGGGGTATCAACATAAATGTGGAGGGTCGGGTATCAACATAAATGTGGAGGGTCGGGGGTATCAACATAAAGGTGGAGGGTCGGGGGTATCAACATAAATGTGGAGGGTCGGGGTATCAACATAAATGTGGAGGCCTTGTCACTAGCCTGTTTTACATTGGGTCGGAGTATCAACATAAATGTGGAGGGTCGGGGTATCAACATAAAGGTGGAGGGTCGGGGTATCAACATAAATGTGGAGGGTCGGGGTATCAACATAAATGTGGAGGCCTTGTCACTAGCCTGTTTTACATTGGGTCGGGGTATCAACATAAATGTGGAGGCCTTGTCACTAGCCTGTTTTACATTGGGTCGGGGTATCAACATAAATGTGGAGGCCTTGTCACTAGCCTGTTTTACATTGGGTCGGGTATCAACATAAATGTGGAGGCCTTGTCACTAGCCTGTTTTACATAAAACGCACAGACACACACACAGACACACACACAGACCAACACACAGACACACACACAGACCAACACACAGACCAACACACAGACCAACACACAGACACACACGCTCACGCACAGACACACACACAGACACACACACAGACCAACACACAGACACACACACAGACCAACACACAGACCAACACACAGACACACACGCTCACGCACAGACACACACACACACAGACCAACACACAGACACACACACAGACCAACACACAGACCAACACACAGACCAACACACAGACACACACGCACACACACAGACCAACACACAGACACACACACAGACCAACACACAGACACACACACAGACACACACACAGACCAACACACAGACACACACACAGACCAACACACAGACACACACACAGACCAACACAGACACACACAGACCAACACACAGACACATACACAGACACACGCTCACGCACGCACAGACACACAGAGACCAACACACAAACACACACGCACAGACACACACACAGACACACACAGACACACGCTCACTCACACACAGACACACGCTCACACACGCACAGACACACACACAGACCAACACACAGACACACAAGCACACGCACACACACACAGACACACACACATACCAACACAAACACACACACAGACCAACACAAACACACACACACGCCTTCCTGTGGTGGCTCTGTGCTGTGTGTTCCTGCCTTCCTGTGGTGGCTCTGTGCTGTGTGTTCCTGCCTTCCTGTGGTGGCTCTGTGCTGTGTATTCCTGCCTTCCTGTGGTGGCTCTGTGCTGTGTGTTCCTGCCTTCCTGTGGTGTCTCTGTGCTGTGTGTTCCTGCCAACCTGTGGTGGCTCTGTGCTGTGTGTTCCTGCCTTCCTGTGGTGGCTCTGTGCTGTGTGTTCCTGCCTTCCTGTGGTGGCTCTGTGCTGTGTGTTCCTGCCTTCCTGTAGTGGCTCTGTGCTGTGTGTTCCTGCCTTCCTGTGGTGGCTCTGTGCTGTGTGTTCCTGCCTTCCTGTGGTGGCTCTGTGCTGTGTATTCCTGCCTTCCTGTAGTGGCTCTGTGCTGTGTGTTCCTGCCTTCCTGTGGTGGCTCTGTGCTGTGTGTTCTAGGTGCCTTCCTGTGGTGGCTCTGTGCTGTGTGTTCTAGGTGCCTTCCTGTGGTGGCTCTGTGCTGTGTGTTCCTGCCTTCCTGTGGTGGCTCTGTGCTGTGTGTTCCTGCCTTCCTGTAGTGGCTCTGTGCTGTGTGTTCCTGCCTTCCTGTGGTGGCTTTGTGCTGTGTGTTCCTGCCTTCCTGTGGTGGCTCTGTGCTGTGTGTTCCTGCCTTCCTGTGGTGGCTCTGTGCTGTGTGTTCCTGCCTTCCTGTGGTGGCTCTGTGCTGTGTGTTCCTGCCTTCCTGTGGTGGCTCTGTGCTGTGTGTTCCTGCCTTCCTGTGGTGGCTCTGTGCTGTGTTCCTGCCTTCCTGTGGTGGCTCTGTGCTGTGTGTTCCTGCCTTCCTGTGGTGGCTCTGTGCTGTGTGTTCCTGCCAAACTGTGGTGGCTCTGTGCTGTGTGTTCCGGCCTTCCTGTGTTGGCTCTGTGCTGTGTGTTCCTGCCAACCTGTGGTGGCTCTGTGCTGTGTGTTCCTGCCAACCTGTGGTGGCTCTGTGCTGTGTGTTCCTGCCTTCCTGTGGTGGCTCTGTGCTGTGTGTTCCTGCCTTCCTGTGGTGGCTTTGTGCTGTGTGTTCCTGCCTTCCTGTAGTGGCTCTGTGCTGTGTGTTCCTGCCTTCCTGTGGTGGCTCTGTGCTGTGTGTTCCTGCCTTCCTGTGGTGGCTCTGTGCTGTGTATTCCTGCCTTCCTGTAGTGGCTCTGTGCTGTGTGTTCCTGCCTTCCTGTGGTGGCTCTGTGCTGTGTGTTCTAGGTGCCTTCCTGTGGTGGCTCTGTGCTGTGTGTTCTAGGTGCCTTCCTGTGGTGGCTCTGTGCTGTGTGTTCCTGCCTTCCTGTGGTGGCTCTGTGCTGTGTGTTCCTGCCTTCCTGTAGTGGCTCTGTGCTGTGTGTTCCTGCCTTCCTGTGGTGGCTCTGTGCTGTGTGTTCCTGCCTTCCTGTGGTGGCTCTGTGCTGTGTGTTCCTGCCTTCCTGTGGTGGCTCTGTGCTGTGTGTTTCTGCCTTCCTGTGGTGGCTCTGTGCTGTGTGTTCCTGCCTTCCTGTGGTGGCTCTGTGCTGTGTGTTCCTGCCTTCCTGTGGTGGCTCTGTGCTGTGTTCCTGCCTTCCTGTGGTGGCTCTGTGCTGTGTGTTCCTGCCTTCCTGTGGTGGCTCTGTGCTGTGTGTTCCTGCCAAACTGTGGTGGCTCTGTGCTGTGTGTTCCGGCCTTCCTGTGTTGGCTCTGTGCTGTGTGTTCCTGCCAACCTGTGGTGGCTCTGTGCTGTGTGTTCCTGCCTTCCTGTGGTGGCTCTGTGCTGTGTGTTCCTGCCTTCCTGTGGTGGCTCTGTGCTGTGTGTTCCTGCCTTCCTGTAGTGGCTCTGTGCTGTGTGTTCCTGCCAACCTGTAGTGGCTCTGTGCTGTGTGTTCCTGCCTTCCTGTGGTGGCTCTGTGCTTTGTGTTCCTGCCTTCCTGTAGTGGCTCTGTGCTGTGTGTTCCTGCCTTCCTGTGGTGGCTCTGTACTGTGTGTTCCTGCCTTCCTGTGGTGGCTCTGTGCTGTGTGTTCCTGCCTTCCTGTAGTGGCTCTGTGCTGTGTGTTCCTGCCAACCTTTGGTGGCTCTGTGCTGTGTGTTCCTGCCTTCCTGTGGTGGCTCTGTGCTGTGTGTTCCTAACTTCCTGTGGTGGCTCTGTGCTGTGTGTTCCTGCCTTCCTGTGGTGGCTCTGTGCTGTGTGTTCCTGCCAACCTGTGGTGGCTCTGTGCTGTGCGTTCCTGCCTTCCTGTGGTGGCTCTGTGCTGTGTGTTCCCGCCTTCCTGTGGTGGCTCTGTGCTGTGTGTTCCTGCCTTCCTGTGGTGGCTCTGTGCTGTGTGTTCCTGCCTTCCTGTGGTGGCTCTGTGCTGTGTGTTCCTGCCTTCCTGTGGTGGCTCTGTGCTGTGTGTTCCTGCCTTCCTGTGGTGGCTCTGTGCTGTGTGTTCCTGCCTTCCTGTGGTGGCTCTGTGCTGTGTGTTCCTGCCTTCCTGTGGTGGCTCTGTGCTGTGTGTTCCTGCCTTCCCGTGGTGGCTCTGTGCTGTGTGTTCCTGCCTTCCCGTGGTGGCTCTGTGCTGTGTGTTCCTGCCTTCCTGTGGTGGCTCTGTGCTGTGTGTTCCTGCCTTCCTGTGGTGGCTCTGTGCTGTGTGTTCCTGCCTTCCTGTGGTGGCTCTGTGCTGTGTGTTCCTGCCTTCCTGTGGTGGCTCTGTGCTGTGTGTTCCTGCCTTCCTGTGGTGGCTCTGTGCTGTGTGTTCCTGCCTTCCTGTGGTGGCTCTGTGCTGTGTGTTCCTGCCTTCCTGTGGTGGCTCTGTGCTGTGTGTTCCTGCCTCCCTGTGGTGGCTCTTTGCTGTGTGTTCCTGCCTTCCTGTAGTGTCTCTGTGCTGTGTGTTCCTACCTTCCTGTGGTGGCTCTGTGCTATGTGTTCCTGCCAACCTGTGGTGGCTCTGTGTTGTGTGTTCCTGCCTTCCTGTGGTGGCTCTGTGCTGTGTGTTCCTGCCTTCCTGTAGTGGCTCTGTGCTGTGTGTTCCTGCCTTCCTGTAGTGGCTCTGTGCTGTGTGTTCCTGCCTTCCTGTGGTGGCTCTGTGCTGTGTGTTCCTGCCAACCTGTGGTGGCTCTGTGCTGTGCGTTCCTGCCTTCCTGTGGTGGCTCTGTGCTGTGTGTTCCCGCCTTCCTGTGGTGGCTCTGTGCTGTGTATTCCTGCCTTCCTGTAGTGGCTCTGTGCTGTGTGTTCCTGCCTTCCTGTGGTGGCTCTGTGCTGTGTGTTCTAGGTGCCTTCCTGTGGTGGCTCTGTGCTGTGTGTTCTAGGTGCCTTCCTGTGGTGGCTCTGTGCTGTGTGTTCCTGCCTTCCTGTGGTGGCTCTGTGCTGTGTGTTCCTGCCTTCCTGTAGTGGCTCTGTGCTGTGTGTTCCTGCCTTCCTGTGGTGGCTCTGTGCTGTGTGTTCCTGCCTTCCTGTGGTGGCTCTGTGCTGTGTGTTCCTGCCTTCCTGTAGTGGCTCTGTGCTGTGTGTTCCTGCCTTCCTGTGGTGGCTCTGTGCTGTGTGTTCCTGCCTTCCTGTGGTGGCTCTGTGCTGTGTGTTCCTGCCTTCCTGTGGTGGCTCTGTGCTGTGTTCCTGCCTTCCTGTGGTGGCTCTGTGCTGTGTGTTCCTGCCTTCCTGTGGTGGCTCTGTGCTGTGTGTTCCTGCCAAACTGTGGTGGCTCTGTGCTGTGTGTTCCGGCCTTCCTGTGTTGGCTCTGTGCTGTGTGTTCCTGCCAACCTGTGGTGGCTCTGTGCTGTGTGTTCCTGCCTTCCCGTGGTGGCTCTGTGCTGTGTGTTCCTGCCTTCCTGTGGTGGCTCTGTGCTGTGTGTTCCTGCCTTCCTGTGGTGGCTCTGTGCTGTGTGTTCCTGCCTTCCTGTGGTGGCTCTGTGCTGTGTGTTCCTGCCTTCCTGTGGTGGCTCTGTGCTGTGTGTTCCTGCCTTCCTGTGGTGGCTCTGTGCTGTGTGTTCCTGCCTTCCTGTGGTGGCTCTGTGCTGTGTGTTCCTGCCTTCCTGTGGTGGCTCTGTGCTGTGTGTTCCTGCCTCCCTGTGGTGGCTCTGTGCTGTGTGTTCCTGCCTTCCTGTAGTGTCTCTGTGCTGTGTGTTCCTGCCTTCCTGTGGTGGCTCTGTGCTATGTGTTCCTGCCAACCTGTGGTGGCTCTGTGCTGTGTGTTCCTGCCTTCCTGTGGTGGCTCTGTGCTGTGTGTTCCTGCCTTCCTGTAGTGGCTCTGTGCTGTGTGTTCCTGCCTTCCTGTAGTGGCTCTGTGCTGTGTGTTCCTGCCTTCCTGTGGTGGCTCTGTGCTGTGTGTTCCTGCCTTCCTGTGGTGGCTCTGTGCTGTGTGTTCCTGCCTTCCTGTGGTGGCTCTGTGCTGTGTGTTCCTGCCTTCCTGTGGTGGCTCTGTGCTGTGTGTTCCTGCCTTCCTGTGGTGGCTCTGTGCTGTGTGTTCCTGCCTTCCTGTGGTGGCTCTGTGCTGTGTGTTCCTGCCTTCCTGTGGTGGCTCTGTGCTGTGTGTTCCTGCCTCCCTGTGGTGGCTCTGTGCTGTGTGTTCCTGCCTTCCTGTGGTGGCTCTGTGCTGTGTGTTCCTGCCTCCCTGTGGTGGCTCTGTGCTGTGTGTTCCTGCCTTCCTGTAGTGGCTCTGTGCTGTGTGTTCCTGCCTTCCTGTGGTGGCTCTGTGCTGTGTGTTCCTGCCTTCCTGTGGTGGCTCTGTGCTGTGTGTTCCAGGTGCTCTGATGCTCTAAGGCCTTACATTCATCAGCGCTAATGGCTTCAGTAGCATTTGATTTGTTTTTCCTAAGTGGTTGGGATATTCCATTAGCTCCGATGAGACACGTTATCCCAATGTGGATGGATTCAGTTATGTGTGATGCAAGTCCACATATCGTCAGCCAATATAGCAGAAGAGAGGAACGGACGAATGAAAACCAGGTGTAATGTTTTTTTTTTTTCAAAACAATATTATGAACTAAATATACATTTCAAAATATAAACTTTGTCAGTCTGTTAGAAAATATACCCTGTATGTTTAAAAATATATATGTTATTCGAAGGTTTATGCTTGAAAATGTATTTAAAAAAATCTTAATTATTTTGAAAAATGCACAAAATGTTCTGGTGATTAACGAAAAGCCTGTGGGAAGACTTCCAACGAGGTCATGTTTATAAATGTTTGTCTATGGCTGCTCTCCATCTAGCGTGAGCTAACACTTCCCTTCGTTCTAACGATTAAGCGTAAAGAGCAGCCCAGTTCCACAGCAGCGGCTCTTACGATCCCACGTCAAGGGCATTGTTAAAACTTTCTCAGGATCAATCCCAAACTGCACCCTATTCCCTAACATAGTGCACTGCTTTTGACCGGAAACCCTACTACTTTTGAGCAGGGCCCATTGGACTCAGCAGGGCCCATTGGACTCAGCAGGGGCCATTGGACTCAGCAGGGGCCACTGGACTCAGCAAGGCCCATTGGACTCAGCGGGGCCCATTGGACTCAGCGGGGCCCATTGGACTCAGCAGGGCCCATTGGACTCAGCAGGGCCCATTGGACTCAGCAGGGGCCATTGGACTCAGCAGGGCCCACTGGACTCAGCAGGGCCCCCTGGACTCAGCAGGGCCCATTGGACTCAGCAGGGGCCATTGGACTCAGCAGGGGCCATTGGACTCAGCAGGAGCCATTGGACTCAGCAGGGCCAATTGGACTCAGCAGGGCCCACTGGACTCAGCAGGGCCCATTGGACTCAGCAGGGCCCATTGGACTCAGCAGGGCCCATTGGACTCAGCAGGGCCCATTGGACTCAGCAGGGCCCCCTGGACTCAGCAGGGCCCATTGGACTCAGCAGGGCCCATTGGACTCAGCAGGGCCCATTGGACTCAGCAGGGCCCCCTGGACTCAGCAGGGCCCATTGGACTCAGCAGGGCCCCCTGGACTCAGCAGGGCCCCCTGGACTCAGCAGGGCCCATTGGACTCAGCAGGGCCCATTGGACTCAGCAAGGCCCATTGGACTCAGCAGGGCCCATTGGACTCAGCAGGGCACACTGGTCAAAAGTAATGCACTATAATAGTGGATTAGGTTCGATTTGGGACACTGCCTGTGAAAGGGTTTTCATAAGCAATTTGACAGGATTGTGAGGATTTGTGCCATTAAATGAATGAAAGGACACACGACTCCAGACTGACAGTGGATTCGAGTCTTAATGGGATTATCTGGAGACTAAATGCTCTGGTCTACAGCCTGTATTATGCAGATGTTCAAGACTTAACTTTGTATTTGTCCCAAATTGCACCCTATTCCCTACATAGTCCACTACTTTTGACTAGAGCCCTGTATAGGCCATTGTCACAACCAGTGCACTATATAGGCAATAGGATGCTATTTGGGACAGAATCTTTGTCTTCAGCTACACTTTCCTTTTTCCTCTGTATCGACTGACAGAGTAAAGTATAAGACCTCTTCACAGGAAACGTTGGAGAATCACATGACACATCAGACGGTGAAAGGTCACTGAATGTGTTGTACGTGATGCCTGTCAAGTCACTGAACAATCACGGCAGACTCGTTCCATTTCAGAGTAAAATAGGCAGCTTTACTGTATTCCACTTTGGCATAGCTGTAATTAAAAGACTATATATATATATATATATATATATATATATATATATATATATATATATATATATATATATATATATATATATATATATATATAAATGATTTATCTTAGCGGTCATTAAATTGTGAAACCGGGTTCCAACCTGTAATTGAAGCACATAATAGAGAGAGGATAGATCTGACATGAAACAGAACACAGCTGAATGTCCTACAGAGCAGTACCCCATTGGTCCAGATGATTGGCCTCTTAAAAGGTGGATGGCATGACGTCTAGTGACGGTAGAGACAAAAGGCTCAGAAGTACATAACACTCCATTAGAGACTGACAGGATAGTCAGGATAGAAGTACATAACACTACATTAGAGACTGACACCAACTGTCAGGATAGAAGTACATACCACTCTATTAGAGACTGACACCAACTGTCAGGATAGAAGTACATAACACTCTATTAGAGACTGACACCAACTGTCAGGATAGAAGTACATAACACTCTATTAGAGACTGACACCAACTGTCAGGATAGAAGTACATAACACTCCATTAGAGACTGACACCAACTGTCAGGATATAAGTACATAACACTCTATTAGAGACTGACAGGATAGAAGTACATAACACTATATTAGAGACTGACACCAACTGTCAGGATAGAAGTACATACCACTCCATTAGAGACTGACAGGATAGAAGTACATAACACCACATTAGAGACTGTCAGGATAGAAGTACATAACACTCCATTAGAGACTGACAGGATAGAAGTACATAACACTCCATTAGAGACTGGCAGGATAGAAGTACATAACACTCCATTAGAGACTGACAGGATATAAGTACATAACACTCTATTAGAGACTGACAGGATAGAAGTACATAACACTATATTAGAGACTGACACCAACTGTCAGGATAGAAGTACATACCACTCCATTAGAGACTGACAGGGTAGAAGTACATAACACTCCATTAGAGACTGTCAGGATAGAAGTACATAACACTCCATTAGAGACTGGCAGGATAGAAGTACATACCACTCCATTAGAGACTGTCAGGATAGAAGTACATAACACTCCATTAGAGACTGTCAGGATAGAAGTACATAACACTCCATTAGAGACTGGCAGGATAGAAGTACATACCACTCCATTAGAGACTGTCAGGATAGAAGTACATAACACTCCATTAGAGACTGTCAGGATAGAAGTACATACCACTCCATTAGAGACTGACAGGATAGAAGTACATAGCACTCCATTAGAGACTGACACCAACTGTGAGGATAGTCAGGATAGAAGTACATAACACTCCATTAGAGACTGGCAGGATAGAAGTACATACCACTCCATTAGAGACTGGCAGGATAGAAGTACATAACACTCCATTAGAGACTGGCAGGATAGAAGTACATAACACTCCATTAGAGACTGTCAGGATAGAAGTACATAACACTCCATTAGAGACTGACAGGATAGAAGTACATACCACTCCATTAGAGACTGTCAGGATAGAAGTACATACCACTCCATTAGAGACTGACAGGATAGAAGTACATACCACTCCATTAGAGACTGACACCAACTGTCAGGATAGAAGCACATAACACTATATTAGAGACTGACACCAACTGTCAGGATAGAAGTACATACCACTCCATTAGAGACTGACAGGATAGAAGTACATAACACTCCATTAGAGACTGTCAGGATAGAAGTACATACCACTCCATTAGAGACTGACAGGATAGAAGTACATACCACTCCATTAGAGACTGACACCAACTGTCAGGATAGTCAGGATAGAAGTACTTCCGATCAGACAAACGTTCCTTGCCACTTCAGACTGAATGATTTAGCAGACAATGGTTTTATTAAAACTAGTACTTTCCCTCACGGAAGGCAGGAAGTAGTGATGCACTCTTTAAAAGTTAACCAGCTCTACGTTGACACAGCGAATGTGACATACATACTGCATTGTCGGGGTGATGTATAATTTAACGTTATACATCACTGACATGTCATAATTTACCAGATATATCACACCAGGCTTCACTGCTATTAAAACCACATGCTATTTTCCTGTACTGTGAGGTCATTAGAGAGAGCCTCACTTGCTTTGGCAAATGTTAACACATGTTTCCCATGCCAATAAAGCCCTTGAATTGAATTGAATTGAATTGAATTGAGAGCCATGTGATCTATGATTGGTGCACAGAGTTCAGATGGTTAATAAGAACACATGTTCACTAGCTCTCAGAGAGATGCTCATTCATACATGCTCTGTGGTGATCAACGTGGACATTGACAGAGTGAGAAGCTCCATTGTTTCTGTCCCTGTGCGGTGTGTGTTGCTAATGCTTTTCAGGTTCATGGCTGAAAAAAAGAACGTGGACAATAGCCAAGTGAGTTGGGATTTCCATGCATCGGCAGGACAGAACAGCAGCATCCGGTAAGATCCGTGAGGAGTGTGTCTCTTTGTCAACAAAGACTAGAGGTTCAGCTCCAGAGTTAGAATACATCATGGTCAAGCTGTAGACGACACTATTTACCAAGAGATTTTTCATAGGTATTTAATTACCACCACAAACCGATGCTGCCATTAAGACCTCACTCAAAGAGATATTACTTCTGTCTCTTCTACCTCTCTCCTTTCTTTCTCCTCTCTCTTTTCTCTCTCTTCTCTCTTTTCTCTCTCTCTCTCTCTCTTTTCTCTCTCTCCTCTCTTTTCTCTCTCTCCTCTCTCTTTTCTCTCTCTCCTCTCTCTTTTCTCTCTCTCCTCTCTTTTCTCTCGCTCCTTCCTGTATGTTCTCTTTCTTCTCTACCGCTCCCATCTCCCTCGTCTCTCTCTCTTCTCTCGTCTACCTCTCCACTATCTCTTCTCTATCTATCCTCTACCTCAACTATATCTCTCCTCTACCACTCTCTCTCTTCTATCACTGGGCTAT